>NC_139663.1:17163536-17176036 GCF_951799395.1 Argentina silus
GTGGTAGGATGAGAACAGTGGAATATGAATGATTCAATCAGAGTAGGGAGATCAGCGGGTGTGAGTGTGCTCTTCCCTGTGAAGTGATGCTCTGCAGACGCTCAGCAACATCCACAAACAGGATGTCTTTAAGTGGAAATCACTACCTTTAACTATGTGGCATTGATCGATCCATCTCTCTTAAAGCAAAGAAATTAAATAATAATAATAATAAATCCTAATATATCCTTCTAGCATTGTGAGTGCCAATGGCACCTGGTCCTCGCATAGATTTTTGCTTCCGATGACTGATGTATAGATGATTCACTTACTTACTTAGAAATGCATTAGAAGTGTCTGCTAAATGTCCAAAAATGACTGATGTATAGATGATTCACTTACTTACTTAGAAATGGATTAGAAGTGTCTGCTAAATGTCCAAAAATTTCAAAAATAAATTTCAAAAAAATACAGACTACTGGGTGACTGTGGCTATGTTCCAATATCCACACTAACATACCACAAAGATTGACGCCATGTATTGGCTATGCGTTCTAGATGGTATACTCGTGTGGACACTTTGGAACACAACCTGTGGCTTATCATAGGGAACACACCGTGTAGAGATACTGAAGGCCTAGTACGGCATGGAAAATGAATCCATTGGCTAGTGATGGCAGAGTGAATCCTCTGGCCCGTTCCCTGCTCATGGCCATCTGCTAGGCGACAGAGATACGCCGCTTATCTCCCGAGTGGCTTTGAGAGCCAGCCGAGGCACTCGCCACCCTCTCCCGACTCCCATTCACATAGCAACCTCTGCCATTGGCCGGGTACTGATGAAACGGGATCTCATTAATCAGGAGCGTGGTAGTGTAGAAGGGGGCACGGCCAGCCTTGGCCCGATATGGACCACGTGGAAGTCTGTTACGATCCTCATCAACAATTAGCCTGTCAAAACACCCAGAGAGAGTGAGAGAAAAACAACAACAACAACAACAACAACAACAACAACAACAACAACAACGACAATGACATAGATATAGCAAAGCACTATAGTCTATTTTCCAGGTTAATTGATATCTCCGGTTAAGCCCTCCATCTGACTGGCTGATATGTAGGCCATTGATCCGTACAGCTGGCTGAGCCCCCAAGGTCACGTGAGATTAACATCTGGTGGCAGGTTGAGGTCAGATGCCTCCTGTGCCTGGCCATGGCAGGTCCGGACACAAGAACAGCCACCTGGTGCAGATAGAGACGGAGAGGAGGGAGGAGGGGGAGGAGAGGGGAGGAGGTGGAGTGGGCGGGGGAGGAAACCAAACTGTAACTCGTTTGTTCTCTCTTGTTCATCAGGATCCTGGGTATGGTGGGGCAGTGGAGGGCAGCATGGCAGCAGCAGCAGACCGGCTAACTCAGAGTATAAAGCAACCTTCAGGGTTCAGAGTTCTCTTTGCTGTACTTCACTTGATTGTTGAGGCTCAAAGGCGAGGCTGGAAGAGAAAGAACCATTCATTCTTCCCCTCTCCGAGTGTTTTTTGTCTGGAGGTCTTGTTCTAAGAGTCAGACCAGGGCCGAAAACAACAAAGGTACAGTACCTTCTCATCTACCGCACCGCCGCAACACAGTCCCACCTGTTCTGCTCTCACCTCAACCAGCTTCTTCAGTACTGAATGGTATTGGCAAACCACTCTCGCTCTCTCAAGTACGTTTACCTTGGTAGCTATGGTTACAGGCTAGAATCTATGGTACAGCATGTCCTCTAAATGTCGGAGTGACAATAAAGGATAGGAAACATGTACCTTTGTTGAAAGAGCACATGTACGGCACCACCTGACTAATGAACACGCTCACACACGCAAACACACGGGCCGTGCAGAAACACACACACGTCACGTGTGACGGGATGAGACATGTGAGAAAGTGATACTTTTAGGGCAGATTCAAATGTGGGTGGATTGAATCACAGTTTTGTCCCAGAAGACCGAGATAAATGTAGAATTTGGAATCTGGCATTTCTTGATGGAAGTGGGCCGCTAATATATCTCAAGTCAAAGGCAAAATGCTGATTCATTGGTACTTTTTCAGAAGTTTTCACCAAAATAATAACAGTTATAAGTTTCTACATGATTGTTCTGCCTACAGCGGTGTGTGTGTGATGCATAGATAAAAGGAGGTGGAAGGCTGTTGTCTCTGGAGTGTGAAAGGATCAGCACAGCCCACACATTGCTACTGCACGTTGACTAGGGGGTGGGTGGGGTGAATGGGGCTGTGCACTCATGACTATATGTTCACAATTAGGATGGCACGTGAAACACACACACACACACACACACACACACACACACACACACACACACACACGTGCGCACACACGTGCACACACACACACACACACACACACGTGCGCGCGCACGTGCACACACACACACACACACACACACACACACACACACACACACACACACACACACACACACTACTATGATATTACTGGGTTTGTAACTCTCGAAATCTCTTTGGGGAAAAAACCCCTTTAAAACATCAACACGATAATGCATAAATGAAATTCCATGCCGCATGCGATTATTAGGCCAAGGGCAGAGACACACATGCTGTGTGAAGGAGAGATGACTTTACGTGGAGATCAGCTACATCGGCAGTCTGTTATGAAAGCCCCTTTAGTTATGCTTTAGAGGGAGTCAGACTACCATGTCGTTGTTGAGCTAGTGCGGCATAGGAATGAATGGGTGTCTCTCTACGAGGATAAAAAACTTCTGTCTCCTGATACCCTTCTTAATGATGGCCTCAGGAATTACTCTAATTCATGCATGAACTATAAGCTGTCTGTGCTGCTTTACATTTCGTTCAAACATTTCGATTTTTTTTCTTCTTCCAACAGCAGAAGAGAGGGGGGGAAACAGTCTGTCATACCCGAGATATACGTATATATTGACAAAATGCAGTCGATTTTATATGGATTCACTTGTTAACTGCATTTCGTTGTCTCTGTACTTGTACTCTGCACAATGACAATAAAGTTGAATCTAATCTTGTGTCAAATTTTGCACACAATGCACTGAGGATAAACTCCACTCAGCTTCCATTGTGGTTTGTATTGATATGTTCCTTCTAGCAGGCCTTGCATTTCACCTGTATGCACTTTGAGAAATATATTCCACAAACCAGTTTTAACCCGATCCAGAGGAATAAGATAAGAGTCATCACAATGTACTCTGACCGTGAAAATAACTACAGCATTGACAAGCCTTTCATGAACAAGAGGACTGTTTTTCCAATTATGGGACAAACTTTGGTCTGAAATACTGAACCTCTGTCAGAGTACACTCAAGATACATCCAATTAGAGATAGGACGACCGTTTCAAGGACGTCATGCACTGCGTCAACCAGGGGAGACTTGTAGCGGTAGAAGTCTGGTACAGTCTCACTGTAATTACATTCCCGCTGGTGTCAACCTGTATGACACATTCAGTCACTTGGAAATATGTTGATCCTTTTTAACTGCAAAGTTTAAACATTCGGTGAACTACGCAAGGTACCTGTCTCGAGCGATCTCAGAATGACCTTTAGAATAGTACAAATGCTAAAGGTTGCAATTTAGGTGCTGATGCCTCCAATTACACTCCAACTGAGTACCTTTCAGCACCTACTACATCAAAACCACAGCCAGGACAGGAGGCAGATTAACGCTGCGAACCAGGCATGAATGATGAGTGACTACCCGTTGAGTCATCACTGGATGTAGCCCTAAAACCTTTAGCTTAAAACAAATTCTGTGGTGTCCAATGTTGCAGAGGATGTTGTAGAAGAGAGCTAACAGGTCATCTCTTTCTAAAAGTCAGACTTCTGTAGCTTTCCTCCTCCAAGCACAAAATTGGCAATTTTGTCTGTCAGGATAAAGAAACTGTCTGTTTGAGGCCACAGAGACCAAAGTAAAGCCTTCCTGTCTGTGTGACCTGGACAGAACCCTGGAGGTCTGGGTTCATGTAAACACAATACACACACACACACACACACACACACACACACACACACACACACACACACACACACATCAGCAGGGCCAGACAGATCGATGGGTCGCAGCGCAACGGGACCAGGAACAGGACCCAGTGTCTCTCTCCTAATATCACATCACACACAGGGGTCTACCTGGCTCCCCGCCACCACAGCCTAGGTTACACAAGCCCTCCCATAGCACTGCAGTAGCCTACGCACAGTCAACACATACAGTAGAACAGTCCCTTCATAACACAGTCCACACTGTGCATATCATCTCCAATAAGGGCAGGCAGCGCAGAGTTGATCGCCCACATCATACATATTAGGTCTGCATGTATGACTTTTAACATAACACATGTTACTCTGTGTAGGGCCCTGCTCTGCCCTCAGAAACAAATGTCTCCTTACTGTACGAGTCAGTCATCATCAAGGGTGAAACCTTACCATATCCATGCAAAGTCACGGTGAGTGGGTTGTCTTAACACTATTAGACACGCGTTGCCGCGTCACATTCAAAAGATGCCTGTGAGAAAAGGTCCCGTGCCTCAACAGTCGTCATCCGCTGTTAAAATAGCTCTATTAGAAAGGCTCTGAATATTTACAAACTTCAACAAACACAACATGAGCGTGTGTCAGAGAGTGGGCAGTGGGCGGTCCTCGTACGCATACGCCGTGACCCACGGATACGTATGGAGGAGGGCGATGATCAGTCATCCAGCACTAAGACTCCCACCAGGGAGCAGGCAGGCACGCTGGACGTTGAACAATGAACCCTGCGTCCTTAAATAACCTCAGCTTTCAGGATCCCGACTCACCTGCATGGACTGGTCCAGTTAATTAGAGAGTTATAGAATAAGCCCACTGTATTCGGGATTCACCTCAGAGCCGGGTTGACTCCAAGCTTCTTCCTTGGTCTGTTACTCATTTCCTCAAACACTCGAAATCGAACCATGATGCAGTATGGTTTGTCTGTATCTTCGTGGGTCGATAATCCATACCAAAAGTCAGATACTAGCAAGCACTGGCTATGCTGCTGTTTGTATTTTCAAACTTTTTGACTATCAAACTTACAAACAGCGGGAGGTACTTTGACAGTATAGAGGCCGCCATGACAGGCCATGGACTGGATGACTAAAGATATGTTACAATGGTGGGGTGAGAGACCAAGAGAAAATGTGTGAGTGTAGCATTCAATCACTTGGAAAAGATGGATAGCAGGAGTGAGTGAAGCACGCCTCGGTTGGATGAATCTGCTGATGTCTTCTCCTCCAATAGCACAGACAGCCGCGGGGATTGGGACCCCTAGTATTGACATCCCACTAAGTGATACTGTGTTTATCGTACAGTAAAACCCCCCCCTTGTTCCCTGGACATTCCCCCTTCTCTCTCTCTCTCTCTCTCTCTCTCTCTCTCTCTCTCTCTCTTTCTCCCTCTCCCTCTCTCTCTCTCTCTTTCTCTCTCTCTCCCTCTCCCTCTCTCTCTCTCTCTCTCTCTCTCTCCCTCTCTCTCTTTCTCTCTCCCTCCCTCTCTCTCTCTCCCTATCTCTTTCTCTCTCTCCCTCTCCCTCTCCCTCTCCCTCTCTCTCTCCCTCTCCCTCTCCCTCTCCCTCTCCCTCTCCCTCTCTCCCTATTCTCTCTCCCTCCCCCCTCTCTCTCTCCCTCTGTGTCTGCTGAATACCCCTAACTACAAGTGAATCTTTGGAGCCAGCTCAGCACTCTGGTATAGCACAACCTTCAGCATACTGAGGGACTGGTCACTTTGACTTTGCAGAAATGTGCAATATTTGATCTATTCCATTCGTTTGAAACCTGGGCAGCGGTTTTCTTTGATCGATGCACAGAGGCTTAGAAGGCAGCGCTGGCACCTGGGAAGAAGCACATTGAGTTTGAATTGAGCGATGCTGACCTAGGAGGTGTCTGTCTGTCTGTCTGTCCGTCTGTATCTCCAGCGTTGGTGGATGGATGGAGAGACAAGTCTTCAGTAGGCAATACTCACAGGAGTTCACAAGGCACATGGGGCTGGTTTACTAAGCCTAGTCATGGACTAGAGAGCATTTCTAATGTCTATTGAAAGTGTGATTTAGTCCAGGACTAGGATGTATATGCTGTTGCTACAGGATAATACAGTACAGTACAGTAATCACTACACTACAGTAATCACTACAGTAATCATTTTGAACAAGGTGTACGGTATGGGTTGAAGAGGAAAAGCAGTGAAAACAAATGTCCTTTCACTCGATGAACTACTTTACTGTGAGTAGGAGAACATTTGCAGAAGCTTACAGTGGCTTCTCTGCACACACAGAGGGTCTGGCCCTGACCCGAATGACAAAGTTACCAAGTTGTACACACCATTACAACACAGGCAGCATCTGATTGACTATGCAGTCGTTGTTATTGGATTTACATTCAGTAGTACCAAGGTGGCTGAGTAACCATGTGCATCCCTTCATGGCCACAATTTACCCAAATCTTCGAATGGCTACTTCCAGCATGATAATGACCCATGTCACAAAGCAAAAATCGCCTCAAACTGGTTTCATGAACATGACAATGAGTTCAGTGTTCTTCAGTGGCCTTCCCAGTCACCAGATCAGAATCCAATAGAACACCTTTGGGATGTGGTAGAACGGGAGATTCACAGCTTGTAAGTGCACCTGAAAAATTGCGTGATGCAATCATGTCATCAGATTCTCAAAGGAATCTTTCCAACATCTTGTGGAATCAATGCCACGAAGAACTGAGGCTGTTTTGAGAGCAAAGGGAGGCCCTACCCAGTATTAGTATAGTGCTCCTAATAAAGTGTTCGGTGAGTGTATATCCTCTATTTAGCGATGCTTTGAAATTGCAATGCTGTCTCTTGCATGCGGTAGTCTTTGAACTGATCTGAAGGAAAAAAGGACAGTGAATATCAAAGGGTAGGCAGACTGATGCCTACTGCTCCCAGAATATTTCAGAGAATCCCTGAATAAGGAACAGTGCTTTTAAGAGTAAATATAGAGGCACAGTGTTTCTGTGTGTGCATGCAGCACCCGCAGGCCGTTTATGAAGATGCACTGCTAAAATATACATACACTCTGGAAGGTCTACAGGGAACACTGCTTTTAGCATTCGGCTACGTGAAACATCCAAGAACGTTGCTGAAACACTGTAAAAGGGCTGTGATGACATTCCTTGCTTGCAGTTTACTATCGGCTAAGCATATTCTGAACGTCTGATGCAATCTGAGATCGTGTCGGACACATTTCCAGCACTGCATAAGTGGGCTGAATACTAATAGTGTGTTAAGTTCTGTTTGAGAGAGAGAGAGAGAGAGAGAGAGAGAGAGAGGGAGAGAGAGACAGAGAGAGAGAGAGAGAGAGAGAGAGAGAGAGAGAGAGGGAGAGAATTAATGAGCGTGTTAGTGAGTTAGGTAGCAGATTACTTTGCTCCAGTTGACCGGCTGCGCCGAACTGCTATTATCAAATAAACTCACAGGTCTCAGAGGTCAGTAAAACATTACCTTTAACTTCCATTTACACAGGTTCTCTCCCCTCGTAACCCCCCCCCCCAGATCAATGGCCAGTGATCATCCTCCCTGCTCGGTTCATTAAGGCCATTACCACTGTACTCTCCATCGATCGCTCGAGTCCGTCCCTCTATCCCCAGCAGACCATGGATGTCCCATGACCAAGGTCAGCACACATCAGTAGCAATCTCTCACCCTACCTCTCTTTCTTTCTCTCTCTCTCTCTCTCTCTCTCTCTCTCTCTCAACCTCATCCTCTATCGCTTCCTCTCTCTCTCTCTCTCTCTCTCTCTCACACTCTACCTCTGTCACTACCTATCTCTCTCTCTCTCTCTCTCTCTCTCTCTCTCTCACCCTCTACCTCAGTCGCTACCTATCTTTCTCTCTCTCTCTCTCACCCTCTATCGCTGCCTCTCTTTCTCTGTCTCTCTGTCTCTCTCACCCTCACCCTCTGTCGCTACCTCTCTCCCTCTCTCCTTCTCCACCTCTTCCTCTACCTTTATCTTGGACTCTCTATCATCTGGAAACTAGGACACACAACGGTCCACAGGCCAGTAGGGCCAATTACAAGGAGAGACTAAGGAACTATGGGAGCCATCTGGGAAAACAGAACTGGCCTGAAAGTTCCATTCAAAGATATACTGTTATTTCAAAGTTGAATGTGTTCATGTTTGAGCACCAGCAGGTCATTCTATTCTTGATATGGTGAGGTTTTAATATAAGCCCATGTCAGGTTTCTTATACCTCATCTACATATGCTGCTTTTTTTTTTATCCTATTGTATTTTCTTCCACTGTAATTTAATGACGTTCGGTACAAAATAACTTAACTGAGCTACATTGAAACTTTCTAGCAAACTGTTCAGCGAAGAAGATGGTGGGTTATTTTTAGGTTAAAGTTTTTGCAGGTTAAAGTACAAAAGTGTTTTTTGCCTTGGCATAAAACACCTTGTCACTCATTAAGGTTACTGTTGAGCTGAGGTCTGTCAACTTGTCATACTGGAGGGTGCTGTGTGTTGTGATTGATTTCAGTGTGGGCAGAGGTGACTGGCTTCAATGCTGCTGTATGGCCTCTAATAATGGAATAGATCAAACTCCCCTCTGAAGAAGCTCTCTTGTTACCCCATTATCAAACAAATGTAAGATAAGCTGGGATTTCCTTCTTAGATAAAGTAGAGTATAACCATTTAACTGTATACAGGTGCACTGATGAGGGTGAGGAAAAACATCCATTCATTCATTATATCAAAAACATGTAGGTGTAGTTCGATTTTTGGAATCATGCTCGGTAACACTTTAGTATGGGGAACACTTTTAAGGCTCTAATTTGTGGTTCATAAATCTTTAAGAAACAGCTAATTTGGCAATTTGGGGGTATTAATAGCCATTTATTAGGTTTTTATTCAGTGTTTTCTTATTCTCATGTTATAAGTCACGTAGTAGCTGGCCAGTTAGATGTGATTTCAGCAACCCTCCGACCACTGGCTCACATCCAGGGATTGAACCAGCGATCTTGGGGTTACTGGCTAGCCTCCCTAACCTCAAGGCCAACCTTGCCCCCAATAACATTGTTGTGTGTTTGTATTTTTGGTGGGGGGGGGGGGGGGGGGGTCTGGAGGGGCTAGTTAGAAAACAAACACTTATTAATTATTATTTAACAAACGAGTGCCTAATATGTGTTCTCTAAAATAAAGCATTACCTCGTACTGTTGCACGTACCTACTCTCACTGTGTCTGTCTGTTTAAAGCCACAGTCTGTGTGTTATACATCACAATATGTTGTTGTATCATTTCGCATTCAGTTCAACTCTGTAAGCCGTCCACAAACAGGAAAGTCTCTTCTTACCCGTGGCTTAATCGCTTCTAAACGGTCGTCTGGGCACCTCATTATATTGTACCTCAGGGATCAAATAAGTAAACACAATAAGTGAAAATAAACGGTTTTGTCTGGAAAAAAACCTGCTGTGTTCACTCATACTGCGTGTTGCTCTGGGGTTGTAATGTTGGTGGCGCAGGCGGAAAAGACAAACAGGATGAAGTGTAGCCTAGTGGAGGAAGAACTAGAGGCATTGTGATGGTCCCTAATTGGACATTAACGATTCTGGACCAAGAGAGAAGTACTGAAGGGGAGTGAGGTTGACCAGTCAAGATGTCGACACGCAATGAAAGTACAGTGGATCTGCGGAGAATGTGAAGGCAGGAACAGAATGTGAGCAAAACACTGTTAAATATTTGATTATTATAATTAGAGATGAGTCTTGGCTCTCGTTATATATCTCATGATTCCAAAGTAATTCTGTACAGGAAGCACTTCATTTCCTGGTACATATTCTGGCACATCCCAGTTCCAATTATGTCCCAGTTCCTCTTATTAACCACACAAGGGTTGCATAAGGGAGCTGCATAAAGTAGGCTCCC
Organism: Argentina silus; assembly: GCF_951799395.1. Classification (NCBI taxonomy): domain Eukaryota; kingdom Metazoa; phylum Chordata; class Actinopteri; order Argentiniformes; family Argentinidae; genus Argentina; species Argentina silus. The sequence continues at coordinate 17,173,457 of NC_139663.1, forward strand.
CACGTTCACCACTAAAATTTACTGCACAAGGCAAGTAGGGAGGGGACCGGAGAGCGAGGCCATCCCTCATCAGCAATATTTGTCCATCAGCAGGTACTGAATGCTCTGTTTGGACGCGTTACATAACCAAGAGAGAGAGAGAGAGAGAGAGAGAAAGTGAGAGCAGCAGAGAGAGGACTTACTAAACTCTCAGCAGAGCACTCTTCCCCATCATTCCTCTAAGATAGTCTGGCAAGGTCAGAGAGGGTAAACATTAGCTCTCGATCACAACTTTAACCGCACTGCCGACTAAAAGCCCACACAGGGGAACACACTCACACGCACACACATACACGCACACACACACACACACTCACTCACACTCACACACATACACACACACACACACACACACTCACTCACACTCACACACACACTCACACGCACACACACACACACACACACACACACACACACACACACACACACACACACCTTAAGTATATGGCTTTGGCATCCATGGAGACCCCTCTACTCTCCTCCAACTAGCATCCTTGTGTGACAGCCCCCCTCTCTCCACAGAGAGGGTAAACATTAGCTCTTGATCACAACTTTAACCGCACTGCCGACTAAAAGCCCACACAGGGGAACACACTCACACGCACACACATACACGCACACACACACACACACTCACTCACACTCACACACATACACACACACACTCACTCACACTCACACACACTCACACACACACACACACACACACACACACACACACACACACACACACACTCACACGCTCACTCACACTCACACACACACACACACACACACACACACACACACACACACACACACACTCACACGCACACACACACACACACACACACACACACACACACACACACACACACACACTCACACACACACACACTCACACACACACACACACACACACACACACACACACACACACACACACACACACCTTAAGTATATGGCTTTGGCATCCATGGAGACCCCTCTACTCTCCTCCAACTAGCATCCTTGTGTGACAGCCCCCCTCTCTCCACAGGTGGAGTGTACCGACCCCCTCCACCCCTCCCTGTCCCGACCCCCTCCACCCCTCCCTGTCCCGACCCCCTCCACCCCTCCCTGTCCCGACCCCCTCCACCCCTCCCTGCCCCCCCCCACCCCCTCCACCCCTCCCTGTCTCCACAGGTGGAATGTACCGAAAATCCTCAGACTACGTCCACTGAAGAGCAGAGCGGACTGTAATCTAGCTGATAGAAAAATAGGGAAACAGCATGAGGCACGAATGAGGCTGCTTTCAGTAGATATCATCTCTGTAAACACCAGCCTCTTCTCTGCCCTCTTTTCTCCTGATGACAGATGAGGGTGCGCTTACATCGATCGCAGTAAAAATACATTATTCCCTTAGAAACTATTTTGAAATAGGCAAAAGCTGAGAGGAAATCGGGAAAATGCATGATGCACTAATGAGTGTGCTTCCAACAGACACCGTCTCACATACACAAGGCCTTCGTCTATTTTCTGTTCTCTTGCTTACATCGATTTCAGTCAACATATGCACTTTGCCGATGTACTGTAGAAACGATTGAGAAATAGATAAAGCGAAAGGTCACTTCACACACTGTTCTCTTCTTCAAAACCATCCCCATTAATGACACATCATCAGCGAGAGCTGGTGATTTACTCCATTGTGTCGAGGCCACAGTGTACTGTCTAAATATAATAGGATACAGTAGAGTAAGATTAGATAAGATTAGATTCAACTTTATTGTCATTGCACAATGACAAGTACTGAGATAACGAAATGTAGTTTGGCATCTAACCAGATAGGGCAAATAGTGGCATGGTGCAAAAGACATGATATTGTAGACAGTGCATGGTATTACAGTATAAGGTATTACAGTCAGTATAAATAAGTGAACATACATGAGATGAATATCAATAAGATATGTACAGTTGAACAAGGGCAATAAGTCTTGAGGTATGTTGCATATATGTAAGATGTATAAATAAAGACCAATATAATAAATATGGTATGTGCAAACAAGCAGTAGTGCAAAAGCTAAAGTGAAGTCCTGAGTGTGCAGCCAGTAGAGGTATGGGGGGAGGGTACACTGATACTGGGAGTAAATGTTCCTCTTGTTGGGGGGTGGAGGGGGAGGCAGCTGGTAGGGGGGGGCGCTGGACTACCGCCGGGATTCTGAGTTCAGCAGAGTAACAGCTGCAGGGAAGAAGCTGTTCCTGAGCCTGCTGGTGCGGGAACAGAGACTCCTGTACTACCTCCCGGTTGAGAGGAGGGCAAACAGTCCGTGGCTGGGGTGAGAGGTGTCCCTACTGATGCCTCGTGCCCTCCGCGGACACCGCCTGTGCTGGAGAACCTCGATGGCAGGGAGTTGGGCACTGGTGATGTACTGGGCGGTTTTCACCACCCGTTGCAGGGCCTTCTGGTCGGAAACAGAGTAGCTGCCATACCACACTGTGATGCAGTTTGTCAGAATGCTCTCGATGGTGCACCGATAGAAGTTGACCAGGATCCTAGGAGACAGATGGGCTTTCTTCAGTCTC
>NC_139663.1:17178536-17286036 GCF_951799395.1 Argentina silus
ACGCTGTGCACTTAGCACATCCGTACCGCCAACGTCCTTGTATTGTTACCGTGCCCTAATTTGGACAGGGTCAAACCATTATCAGGGTCAAACCATTATCTGCATCTCAGCCATTCCCATATGACCTCCAAGCTCAACAGTGTCTTCCAGTGACTCAATGGAATAGAATAGAATGCGTATATATTGTACATCTCCAATTAGAGAAATCAGGAGATCCTCAGCACTGTGCAGCTCTATTCTGAGACAGATGGTCTCTGGTGGTACTGGCAAGACAGTCTCCTAATTAAATTGTGTGCCTATACTAGAGTTTACATTTTCGGCACGAACCCGACGGGACCTGTCGCTCATCGTTTTTGAGCGGTTTTTTGACACCCTCTCGCTGTTTCTGTCGGTCCTAATGAGGACCTACTGAATTGGTGCGCAAAAAAAAGTCCTCAACGCCCCCAAATTTGCTAATGTGCCTCTGCTCTGTCACGCTCTCTTGCACCTGCACCTGACCAAGAGTATCGGATCAATTGAAAGCATAACAAACTGTCCTGATTGACGCCTTCTCTTATGGAGCGCTCTTTGCATCAGCGCTTACAAACACACAAAACAGGCGGCAACTGCAAGATCTAGTTCATTTCTGGAAATAGTAGGTAGGTAACAGTAGGTATTCTATATAGGCAAGTGCAGTAAATACAGTTGTTGATAGTAGCCTAACTAAGGTGAGTTTTCAAGCAGTCACTCTCTCCACTCTTCTCAGCCAGTGGCAGTCTGCTCTTTCTCCTTCTTACTCCGCAGCACTGCAATTTTATGGATAAAGGCACGGCAGTTTTCTAGAATTCTGGCTTTTTTTCGGCCTCAGACTCATAAAAATGTCTTCAAATGCCCAGGGGTATCAAACATGTTTTGATTGCAGGCCGCATTGGACTAAAGGCAACCTCACGTGGGCCGGAAAAAATAATACATTTGTTAGTAAAAACTAAACTAATGCCCACTGCCGTGTGCACCGGCGCCTCATATTATTACAATACTCAATATTACAGATATTACATTATCCTCAGCCTACACTCAATGCCTCATTTCCACAGAGCTCAATATTACAGTGTTACAGTAGCCTACTCAAACTCAGACAAATGCCTTTTCAAGATGGATTCATCTGTGGGCAGGTGAAGGTTGGAACTAAAAATACAATTAATATTGTATTAACCAATAATTAACCAATATACTTATATTGAACTTAAGTCCATTATAATCTTTTTTTTTAAATATTACATGTACCTTACCAAGTACAATAAATAGCTGTAAGTAAGACCCTGACTCAACGTCGCTGGTTCGATTCGTGGTCAGGACACTTGTGGTGCAAATTAGGCACGAGGTCCTGTTCACTATCGTCCCATTTCAAAGCTGATCTATCCTTTTCGAACCAGCTATCTGCAACGTTCCACTTCCTGTATTCACCTGCCAGGACAGCTATATGCATCAACCACGACCCGCAATTGGGGACGTGTAGGCTACTATCGTGTATAAGCACACAATTTAAGACCAGTCTGGTACTGTAGCTCCCCAGCTCTCCACTATAAGCCCCTCTGCTCAGCCAGCAAATCAATACACCGTCAGGTCACGTCGGCAGCCCCCAAAGATTATCTCCTCCTATATTACATCACATAAATATCAGTGTCCTTACTTATCATTTCAAGGCCATCCACTCAGATCAACAGATGCGAGACACTCACAAATGTAAACAACTTTATTCAGTAAGTTGAGATTTAATCACAGTGTACGTAGGGACACGGGAGAGTAATCAGACGTGGCCATGTGATCCTGCCTGCGGCCGCATACAACCTACCAGGGATGAAAAGGATATAAGGACCCTGAATATCTGGCGCTTTTAGTAAATCCATTTTTTTTCACGATGAACAGACGGACACAACGTTGAGCCTTCTCAGGTCACACCGACTCCACAACCCTTTTAATAAGGTTGTGTGCAGTTACAGAGTACACAGTGCGCAGCGACCCTAACCCTAACACTGAGAGGGATCAAATATGACCATATATGCCTCGAGGTGTCTGGATATGACCATGGAGATATGAGATGGAGAGGCTCTAAGGACCTCTTTGCAATTCTAAACATGGGAGCATTAAGGGTGAAATGGTGTTCTGTCCTATATGGGGATTTTTGTTGCATGGCTTTAGTCTTTCACACCCCTGGATAATGTGCTGTTTCTATCCCTGCCCTAACCTTCACTCCCAGGGTATGTATGTAAGTCCCACAACCCGAGATTAGCTTTGTCTGGGACACAGGCCTGTCCTGAGACGCTGAGGTGAGATGCTTTTTCCGGTAACAAAGTGCACTTTCTATGCACCGCTTCACACAGAGTTCAAAAACAGTCCTCGAACCAGAATATCATTTTGAATAATTGAGATGTAGCGAAGAACTTATAGGTCAGAGCCAAGAGAACTCGAGACAGGCCGGATACACAGGTTAGCCTGAAATGTATTCAGGAGGCATTTCACCGAATCCTTAAGGCCGTTTTGGCTGCAATTTAATTGCTGTTAATAAGAAAAAACATACCATATGGTAATCCGTAAGGAATTGTTATTTCATCAGTACAGTGTGGGTGTATTTGAATGTTAATAACTTTCTATGCACAACTTTTGCACAACTCTATGTTCAATTAAATCTATTACTTTTTCCAGACAAAGACAGCGACAATTCCAGTACAATGGGTTAGAGCGCAAAACATGAGCCTTGAGGATGCCAGCCAGTATTCTGTAGGTTGGTTGGCGACATTGTTTAATTATAAATTGGACCTTTGACAGCTCTGCATGCTTCCTCAGTCTCTTTGATAGTTGAGTGTTGTACAGCACCTACACAGTAAAGTCTTTACTTTCTTTACAAACTAAACAAATAATATACTTTTGAATATACAGTCTACGCCTAACACATACAGGGATTAGACTGTAGAGAATGAGTATTGACATATTGACGTATTGACACGCGGGCACCATAGCTACAATAATTGAAGTAATCAGTTACTTTCATGTTTCTGATAAGATTCAAAACCCATGCTGGTGCTTGCCTTGGGCTTTTCTGCTTCTGCTCGCAGGATGTCATTTACATGATGACTGATGTTTGACTACATCATGACTGATGTTTGCATATACACGCACTGAACACTTTATTAGGAACACCTGTACACCTTCTCAAGGTGGAGGTGGTGGAATGGTGTGGGGAATACTTTCTAGGCACACTTTGGGCCGTTTAATACCAATCAATCATCACTTGAATGCCACAGCCTATTCCAGCATGATAGTGCATATGTCACAAAGCAAAGGTCATCTCAAACTAGTTTCATGAACATGACAATGAGTTCAGTGTTCTTCAGTGGCCTTCCCAGTCACCGGATCTGAATCCAATTGAACACCTTTGGGATGTGGTAGAACGGGAGATTCACAGCTTGAAAGTGCACCTGAAAAATCTGCAGGAATTGTGTGATGCAATCATATCACCATGGACCAGAATCTCAAAAGAATGTTTCCAATATCTTGTGGAATCAATGCCACGAAGAATTTTTGAGAGCAAAGGGAGGCCCTACCCAGTATTAGTATAGTGTTCTTAATAAAGTGCTCAGTGAGTGTACATTACTCTGAACCCTCACCTCATAACTGACACTTCGTATGCAAAATAGAAAAGCAATCGAGGATTACCAGGGTTTGAGAAAAAAACACATGTGAGACGAACATTACACGGGTGGATCTGTTTGGATTTATAAACAATAAAACATACAGTTATGCTCAGGTTGTGTCATTAGTCCCTTTTCTACAGTTGGAAATGTAGAAAGTGTATACCATTCTATCACTGTGCTGTGGCCTGCAGGCATGTGCTTACAGTACATTGCGATAGAATGAATACAAATGCATGTTTGATTTACAGTAGACCAATGCTGTACATAAGATGCCTATGGCATTTTTCATCTTTGTTTGACAGCTGCATGAGATTGAAACCTTATGCCTACAGTACAAAACATTCCTATCACACTGTCCCTTCAACTTTCGCAACACCGCTCCACTCACTCCTGTCACAAAAGACAGAACATGACATAGTAGTTGTTCATGTCTCTAAACCGCCATCGCCATGGTCAAGGATGAACGCGTTTAAACACCAGAAAACAAGCGAAACAAAAATCGCACAAAAATCAAAACAATGTATAGCCTTTAAATAAGAATTCAAATGTAAATAATTAAATAATAATAAATATGACACTTAAATGTGAGGGAGCACCCTTAAGTACACGACAGGGGAACAAGAGAGTTCAAATGAGATGCAGAGAGAGCAGAGAAGCGCAACTTCTACATCGCTTCCACATCTCACATCAAAGATTCTCTAAGATGAACAATCTGTGTTATAAATGCACATAAAAGCCTCCTTTAAAATCTCTGATACTGTGGGAAAATGGGGAGGGCAGAGTTGTATGCGACTGGACATACGGTAGCATTTATACCAGTGCAAACAAATGCCCAACGTTCACTACGACAGGAGAGGCATCAAAGCAAAGCTAATGAGCCATTAAATCCAAACAAACACAAGAGACAACCCTGCGAACGTGTAATCTATAGAGGAATGTAGGAGTGCATTACTGACAGGCTGTTTGCTTATTCATATCGGAATGCCACATCATAAAAGATATCTATGAATATCTGAGTGCATGTACATGCCAGCGTGGTGACAGTGGATTTTATCAGGGGAGAGAATGTGATGAATGATCAGGGGTTGGTAAAGGGAATGTACCGGAGGAGCATAACTAGACGTTTAGGTAACGTTCTACCCTCATTAAAATTCCATGGCAATAAGAAAAATATCTCTTTATCCAACTTGTGGGTGCATCTCTTAATAATTCAGCATCTCCACCACGCAGCCTTTTAATCGCGACACAGAGAGAATAATGTCACACCAGCATGGAAAATGACTTTAGAACGAATTTAGGGTGGCCGCCTCGCACAAAGGAAAATAATTTAATTGTGACCTTTAATAAAACATAAGGGGATGGCTGTATGAAAAACATATTCATCTGTGGACCATGGGGGAAAGAAAGATGGAAAGAGGTATGATAAATTAGGAGTAATGACGGCTGTTGCCTAATTAGCTGCACATCAGCTATTATTTACAGTGTGTTAGCTAGACCTTGGCATTTCCAATCCTCCCATAAGAGGCTGCATACTGGAGTTCCAGTGACCCCAGAATGACTGCTGCTTTTCCCAGTTGGTATTGGCAAGGACAACCATAGCCTAGGCACTGTCGAAGGAGGGTCAATGAGACTTTATACTGTAATAACTTAGTAATGAAATACAGTCCCAGAAGTGTCAGTGGTGATAACCTTCCATCCTTATATTGCTCAGGGATTACTCATTAGTTCTCCACCTGGCCTCAGCGACTTGGAGCCCTGGAGCACTGCTCCAGCAACACCTCCATTTTGTTCTGTCATCATGTACGCTAGGATTGTACACAGGTGAAGCTCCTGAGTGTAGCAAAGGGTGTAGTGTGCACTGTGTAGAAGGCTGGAGCGATAGGGACCTTGACTCTCAATCTGTATCATTTTCTATTTTTGCAACATCCAGCCAGAGAAAGTCTGAACTGTTTTCGTCTCCAGTAGAGATGTCATCAAGCTGCCTGGCAGGAAGTGTGAAGTGGATTTGTGATCACAATCCAAGGCTCACATTCACTGTCTGTTACACACTCAGTTACCCAGAGTGCTTTGCGAACCATTGCCTCCAGTCATAGGGGAGCAAGGGACCTCCAATAAGTTACAGGGGACTCAACGGTGTGCTGCTACACAGAAGAGGAGGAGGAAGAGAAGAAAGAGCAGGAGGAGAAGGAGGAGGAGGAGGATGAAAAGGGAAGAGACACAACCCTAGGGGGTCGTCTTGGATCGGATCATGGGGGTAGAGAAGCAGAGAAGGCATAAAGCTATGGCTATAAGATTTCCTAAAACCAGACAACACACCACTTACCATTCATCATCGCCATGGATGGGGCATCTTCTCCACTTCGCCCTCCATTTAAAAAGTGCAAAAAAGGCAAAATAATGCTGAGAGTGCCGGTGGAAATAAAATAAAAACCCAACCCTGATAGCACTGGGCGTGTGCTGCTCTGTTTTAATCTAATGGCCTCCACCACCATGGCAGAAGGTAGAGAGCTAAAGAGCCTGAGTCGGGGCAGGGTGCCAACATGTGAAATTACAGCCATTGATCTCTGGTGTTCCAGAATGTCTTTCCATGGCGTGTGAATGCATTATTGAGGAGATGCGCCACAACAGGTGGGCGGTGGTGCTCAGGCACTGCGGCTCTACGGGGCCGAGGCGATATAGGAGGTGGGATGAAAGCCGTCGGCATCTGTTGGTATGATATTCCATGGAATGTTTACGCTTAAGCTGAGTAGAATTGGCCTCCAACGAATCATTTCATTTCAACAAGGTCCCATTATTATTGCATGCTTTGCTGCCATACACCATCACCACAGCAATATTATAAATTCAACAGCAGTTACAACCTATTTTCGTCTGTTGAGACAACTCAGGATGTTGGGAGGCTGAACTTGTGATATCTGCAGGAAGTGTTGAATAAGGCAAAGGTACGTGGATTTGGAAGGACACTGTTTCACTGGCAATGAGCGCCAAATTGAGAGGCGGAATTATATGCCTGCAGGAAGGAAGGAGAGGAGGGACGCGGGAGGAGGTGGAGGTGAAGAGATGGAGGGATGCGTGTTCTGGGTGCACCTGGAGGAGGTCAGAGGAATGGAGGATGTGAATAGTGTTCTGGTGAAGCATATGGCCAACTGTTTTGTTTGTGTGGGCTGCAGAGCGATGAATTCATAATGTGAAAGACATGTTCCTGGACATTTAGCTATGAGGCAAACTTAGTCGAGGGGTCCCAAAGGGCACATAAATAGATTTTCAGCATCCTCCACTATGCGTAGGTGTTGATTACAGATACATATGAATATTACATTTGAAAAACAAATGGGATGTTTTCACTATTAGCTAAAGATTGTAACATATCTGTAAGAACTGCAGATTGGGAAAACAAAATCCAAACTTGCCATTTAGATTCACAAGTAATCAAAACAGTGGTCTTTCACATGACCCCACAAACATTTAGTGGGTGGGTTAATTACTTATTTATATAAGAGAAAAACCTTCATTATGGCTACTGTCAAATTGTGTCTTGTTTATTATTCTTACTCTGCCTAGATGTGGTCCGACAGGGTCAGAGAGCACGGCTTAAGAGTATGTTTCAGGGCACTTAAAATCATCAATGTCAGAAAGAGTACAATACACTGGCTGGCTACATTTCTCTCCCAGCCAGAGACAGCCAGCCTAAGGCACTGCCATCAAGCCTGTATATTTAAAGCATTCATACGAGCTCCCTACAGGGTGGAATGGGTTGGTCGGAATGGGTTCAGAAAAGGCATAACTGCACTTAGTGATTGAAAACGTTTGGTTTTCAATAAAATGCATAGATAACATTGTAAAATATTTACAATGGCCTTTGGGATCCGGAGGAGAAAAGGGAATGGCTTTGACTTGCGCTTGACCCCTCACGAGGCAGAGTTTCATATGTATCCTCCGTTATTGCGATGTTCTGCAAGGTCTGTTCATAAATTGTTGCTGACACATTTCACACCTAGTGAAATACTGTTGGATATAAATTCCAGTAATTTCTTATTACCACAGTTTTCTCTTGTCAGGCTTGCCCCTGCCTGCAAGCTTGAACAAGTACAGCCTTAGAGTAGCAGATGTTACGCAACACTTAAGATTGTTAAGTCACCTTCAATTGAGTGTTCCATATCTCCATAACACCCTATAAGCACTGAGAGGATTTTGGAACAAATCATTTTCCCTGGCCTTTTTGGGTTGCAGAAATCAGTACGGGGCACAGCCTTTGTACGGGGCACAGCCTTTCTTCCAACGTTGTGTACAACAGTAGCTTCGTGTCAATAAACCTTTTCATACTCATTGAATTCCATGCGCGCCTCTTTGTTCAATGTCATTTAAAAAGACTATGGTAATCCTGTGAGGGTAAAAGACAACAATGGTCTATGGGGATTGAATAGAGAGCAGGAATCTCAAAACACTGTTATATAATGAGCAAAACCGGTTTATTTCTATTGACACACGATGAGAATCACCAAACGGCAAAATCACCAGGATCAACAAATCTGATACCACAGTAATATAATTTGGTACTAATATGATTTGAGCGTTCTGTACCCACTAAGATGAGATATTTAACTTAGCAAAAGCCCCAATCAGACATTGGGAATGCCCCAATGCTGCTACAGGTGTGGTTGTTATATAAGCCAGTCACTCTTCTTCACACTTCACCAGCATCTCCTAGCTAGTTTCCAGAGGAAGAGTCAAAGAGAGGTCAGGTCTGAATTCCTCATAATATTCTCACCAAATCCCTTGACATTTAGCCCATAATAAAGAGGGGACTACATAGATATTAGGCTCTGAGGGGTCATAGAAGAGGTGAACTATAGGGGGTGGGAGATTAAGTAATATGTGAAACACTCTAGTGCCCATGTGCTGGGGACTCTGCCTGTCCCTGTAGGAGAACCCTTTGAAGAACCCTTTTTTAGTTCCAGGTGAAATGTTCTAAGTGTAGTATACTCCTCTGTCGTTTTGATGGCCAAAGTGTTCTTTTTATTCACAACCCTTCATACTCCAAATAGAACCAACCCTGAGTCCATGACAGGAAAAGCAGCAGGTGCCTGTGAACCACAATGAAAACTCTGCTTCTTTAAAGTTTAAAGTTTTTAGCAGAAGCTTTCTAGGACAGCCAGGGGTCGTGAGTTTTAAAGAAAATGTAATCTACAGTAGATACAGTAGAAATAATAATAATCCTGTGTTGTCTAAATTCTGTTCTGCCATCAGATGCGGTTTCCCCTTCAAAATGGAGATGATATAAAATCACCTGGCTTGCAGGCCCGCCGTGTCATTCACATTTTGTTCAGATTTGTCTTAAAGTTTTATCCAAAAGCAACGAGGGACTAAATGAAGAGGGAAAATAATGAAGAAAAACATAATCAGGAATTTTAATCTGGATTAAAAAAAAGGTTGATCCTAGTGGCAGGTGGATACAGTACAATAAGAGCTGAATAGACGCAACACTACCCTGTGAGCAAATCCTGACAGTCTTGTGACACCTTCTGGGCCCTAACACACTCTAGAATGAGTGACAGCATGTTGGGGATTTTCAGAAGCAGCATTTACAGCATGTAAAGTGATGGCTATGCACTGGTCTAGTATCCATAACTCCAGTCTTGTCATTACCATTGTGCATCTTTTGTAAAAATCCATCCTTCTTTTCTAACATGCACTGCTATACTTGTCCATTCTCCCATCAGAAGTGAGTTATTTTAACCCCGGGAGTTGTGTCTTGTGTGGTCCATTGAGGTGTATTATGCCCCTGATGGTTTAGAGGCCTCTCTATCCTCAATGGCCTGGTGTCACATAGATTTTCCTCTGTCCATTATACTCAATACATTTCTTCAGTTCATCTTTCTAAAAAAAAATCAATTTTAATCTGGGCTCCAAGGTTTTCATTATTTATTCAAGCTGTTTTCATTTTATTTTCAACACTGATAGAATTAATAAAGGTTGAGTAGGCAACCAAAAAGTAATATTGCCCTCGCTGAATAATAGATACTGCAAAAGGGAATAGCAATTTTCAAGGTTGTGACATTTCTTTAGTTTTTTTTCTAAATACATGAATTTCATCATGAAACATTAAGAAAACACAATTCAAAATCACCAAGACTGATACATACCAAAACCGATGCCTAAAGAGCCCCCTGTCCCAGGTGCATTAGCACTGCAACCATAATGCACGAGTAAGGGGCCTGATTTAAGGTGGACAGATGAACTCGAGATGCTAAGGGATAAATGCATTAACCTCAGATCAAGAGGCAAGCAGGTTGTGTCATATTAAATAACATTATTGCCACTCAAGTATTCAATGTTGTCATATGCAGTAAAGATTATGAACAACACTCATGCATCCATTTGACAGCATTCACAATGCATACTGAGTAGGCCTCCTGATAATCAAAGAAATGCGGCTGCATTTCGTCCAGATAGGGATGCAATGCAGACTCCAATGATCATGAGCATGCTGCATATTGTTGATCCAGACCACGTTTTACTTAGAATCCTACTACTTCCTAAATATTAGAATAGAGATACATGTTAGAAGGATGTGGAGCTGTCATTGGTAGGACTGGCCCTAGTGAATCAGCAGTAGGTCACAGTTGAAGGTTTCTTGAAGCGATCTCCATCCATCTCTGTGGGTTCAAACAGAAACAGCTCACTCTCTTGACTCTCCTCTGATAGTAATGCAGCCCTCTGTCTACAAATACGCTATTTCCAAATGAATAATACACCGCGAGAAATAACACAAAAACACATTAATGATTTAACATCCGGGAGCCTCGGGGCAAAAAACGGTTTCATCTTAGAGTGCGACGCTCCTTCCACCTTAACATCATGGGGCAGGAGGCGATTAAGCTGCGAAAGTAGGATTCCTCCCCTCCGTGATGCGGTGAACCTGCTCGGCGCAGACCACGCGCGCTATATAAACCGGGCGCGCGCCACAGACGGATTACAACAAGGGACAGCTCCGTGGTTCTGAAATCACTGGCAAGATACCACCGCGGCTCTTCAACCAAAAACTACACGAAGAAACACACGCCAACATGCAGGCCATCAAGAACGGAATGTCTTGGAAACTTTTTCTACTTTCTTACTTATTTTTGGAGGGGTCGACCCAAGACTTCGGCGGACAGACCCAGTTCATTTGCACGTCCGTGCCCAAGGATATGGACATATGTGCCGCTACATTGCAAAACAGTGTGCCTGGGGAGGATTTGAAGACCACTGTTATGCAGTTACGGGAGACCGTCCTACAGCAGAAGGAAACAATTATGAACCAAAAAGAGACGATCAGGGAACTGACTTCTAAGTTAACTCGTTGTGAGGGCCAGAGTGCGCCCGAGCCCGTAGATGCACGACCAGGAGGACGAAGAAAAGAGACGGGGAGCAAAAACACTATGGGGGATGTATCGAGGGGTCCGTCGGACACTTTAGCGCAACTGTCACAGACGTTACAGTCTCTGAAACAGAGATTAGAAAATCTCGAGGTATGTGGGATTTGTAATCTTTACAATAGTCTAGGCTATGAATGCTCCAGTGATATGGGATGAAAAGCTTACATTTTACAATATGCAATTCAAAATCTGTGTAGTCACTTGTATGTATTATTTTACTGTTCTTCGTCATTTTATTTACTTTCGGAGGAGAGCTTAGGCTACGGTACCTATGTTTACCATGTAATTACGCTTCACTAATCGTCATTAGGGAGTCATGGTGAGGACAGACGTCTTGCAAGAGACAAATTTAGTTACCTGATGAACCATGTCACCAACACCACAGGAGAATAAACCTTAAAGAAGTTAAGCTGGCATTAGCGCCTTGGCGTCCTTTGCGTCTTTGTGGAGTAGCCTGAAATGTTTGACATAAACTTTACTCTAAACGAAAAAACCCTTTCCCCAACAGCAATTCAGTCGGAACAACAACTCCGTCCAGGCGAACAGCCTAAAAGACCTACTTCAAACTAAAATCGACGACCTGGAGAAGCAGGTGCTGTCCCGCGTGAACAGTATAGAGGAGGGCAAGCCTGGACTGCGGAACGAGACGGAGCAGCGCGGGAGAGTGGAGTCGACCCTGACGTCCATGCACCAGAGAATCACCGACCTCGAGAAAGGTGGCCGAACAATGCGCCATATAGAGTATATTTCTTGACGGGATAGGTTATCCCATTAGAAACCAATAGTTTTGACAATCTAATGAGTTACATTCTTCATAAATGATTGTAACGGAACCGATATAATTCTATAATTTAGTGGCGCATATTAGGCTACTAATAGGACCTAGAGAGATCCCTGTCAAGATAAGAAATGAAACTGGTAATGTATTTGCCACAGTGTCGCAGAAGACTCGATGGGAAGGGGGAGGGGGTAGAATCCGGTGAATAGCTGCATTGCTTTGCATATCCAATTCCACATTACATTTTTTACGGCTTAAGCAGCTGATTTACTGTTTAAGGCATCCGTATAAAAAATAGAAAAGTGATGGTGCAGCCTCGTATATTCAGCAGTTTTTCTTAATTCATGCAGATCAAATCGTTAGATGCTGTTAATGACGTAGCCGTTTCCCCACTTGCACCATGGGCCCTTTGAGAAGAGCAAACTTCGCCAGGACCCTTAATGATGCCCGCCGACGCTCGCTCGTCTCCGGACGACACTGGAATATTGATTACAGCGTAAAGGCGCGCGCTCGTTATAGCGGGCATCAAGCACTGTTATAAAATCGCGGGGAGGGGGTGGAAGGAGAGAGCGGGAATGAAGGAGAGCACTATTCCCATCGCTTCGCCCATATGATGCCTATCAAGTCGCAGAAAAAATTTGGAACCACCAGAGTGAGGATGTTTTATGTTGTATAACTAAATTCAGCCATCCGCAGCTCAGCAATCCGCTGCAAAGCTCCCCAGTGCGTTACGTGATGTGCGGTGACATATTTTTCATCCTTGTAAAAGCACAAATCCCACTTACATCCTAATGTAACAATCACAGTTGACTGTAAAACACTGGACAAAATCCTCAAAATGCATGCTCCTAACTATGTCCACGAAATCGATTAAACTTTTGGCCTTTTACGCACGATCCTCAAAATATGTCATAACTAATCCAATCATTGGGAAATGTATTTTAACTTGCCTTTTAACTTTTTTTGAATTATTCCAGGTCAGAAAGACAACAGGCCGTTGGATAAATTCCAGATGACTTTCCCGTTGAGAACCAACTACATGTATGCCAAAGTGAAGAAGAGCCTCCCTGAGATGTATGCCTTCACGGTGTGCATGTGGCTCAAATCCAACGCGTCCCCGGGAGTGGGCACCCCGTTTTCCTACGCAGTCCCGGGGCAGGCCAACGAGCTGGTGCTCATTGAGTGGGGAAACAACCCAATGGAGATACTCATAAATGACAAGGTATAGGCCTTTAGTCAAAGAAGATGGTTTTTACATGTTTCATTTACATAATATGTCAATGTCACAAAATGTGTTTTGGCCGAGTGAATATAATTGGTAACTGGCCTGGCCTCCGTCTTTGAATAAACGTAATATTCTGGTTTCTATAGAGTAAATTACATGAATTCAGTGTTAGTGACTTTTGGTTTTGGTTTGCTGCAACAAAAGGGTACAGATACACCTAGTTAAGTCTAACTCCTGGAAAACCCTTTTGTGGATAAAGTATATCAATTCAGCGCCCATGCATAAAACAGCTATTTTTCAATCCATTACAGGTAGCTAAGTTGCCATTCATGATCAACGACGGGAAGTGGCATCATATCTGTGTCACCTGGACCACTCGCGATGGCGTATGGGAGGCCTTCCAAGATGGAGTTATGAGGGGCAGTGGAGAGAATTTGGCTCCGTACCATCCAATCAAACCACAAGGCGTTCTGATCCTGGGACAGGAACAGGTATGTCATCACAATTGTAATGGTCCGTATGGTTGACATGCAACCCAACGGCTTTCACCGATATAGTCCTGCCACACTGATGGCGCTGTATGTCCTGTCATAGAAGACCTAGAGAAAGGTGTCCATTGATACAAATTAAACTAGGCATACAGGTTCAGCTGAATTGAGGGCTCTCCAAGCCGATTGTAGGCTATCCATAAGAAGTGCCTGTGCGGTTTGGATGGTGCTCTCCCTTTTGCGCACACAACGCAAAACGAATGCTGATATATCAGCTCACACCTCACACTCCAATGGCAACCACTTTGCATGGACACGTTATTCATTAGTCAAAACAGTAATCCATGGATATATAGAAGTAATTAGAAATATGAGCCAGCCGTCTATTCTCTAACAAGCCGCAGGGATAGATTAATTATTTAATGGTCAAATTAACTCCAAAGGTTAACTTGAAATAATTGCTTTGCTTTGTGAAGCACAATATCCATCTTCATTAAATTCTATATCATTGTTTTCTGCAGGATACGCTTGGTGGGGGGTTTGACGCTACACAAGCTTTTGTTGGTGACCTGGCGAATTTTCACATCTGGGATCGGAAGCTGTCTATTGGAGAGATATACAACTTGGCAACTTGCAGCAGCAAAGCGCAAGTAGGCAACGTCTTTTCGTGGTTGGAGACCAGCCTTGACATATACGGAGGAGCATCCAAGTGGACATTCGAAGCTTGCCGTCAACTCAACTGAATTGCAGGGAACTGAAAAGCCAATGAAAAATGCGTGTGTTCAAGCCTATGTTGTTAAAGCGTCTGTAAGTTGGTTTGCAAGATAAAGAAGTATTTATTTCAGTAAATGGCAACTGGATTTGTAATAGATATTTGAATACTTCATGTGTGGACACTTACTAGATTTTTACCGGTTAAAAAAAGGATCAGATCCTGTTCATCTCGGATACTTCTGTTGGACACTCTGGCATCATTTGGTGCTTGAGAAAGATTCGTTCGACGAGACTATTTGTCATCATGGTCTACGGAGCGGCAGTTGGGCAATTGACGCATACTGTAGCCCTACCGGATAGCTTATCACCAAGACGCAGAGCAGACAGCACTCCGACAGCGAGGACCACGTAGAAAGTCCACCATCACTAGAATCGGAGACCGTGTAGTTTTTAGTGGACAGAGAACACGCATTTCAACTAATCATGCGATTTTCTTTCTATTCCCACTGCCTGGGATTTTCACTGTGAACGACTGGTGGACTTGAAAAGGAATGTATACTTCAAACGGTTATGAACCAGAGACAGCTTTCTTCTCTATCGCTTGTTTCTCTATCATCACCTGCTTGACGTGATTTTGTGTAAAGAATGACATATTTATTGCCAACATACAAGCCTGGGTGCCTTGGGCTGTTGAAAAAAACTCAGCACATTCATTATGATTTGCAAAGTATTTGTGTCTATGTATTTATTTTCTTGTAGGCCTACAACAAAAGAGATGTTTATTATCGTGACACTTTGTATTATGTTGAATAATACGACCGGTTATTGTAGGCTATTTAAAAGCAATTCGTTGATGAACATGGCGCATTTTGCAGGTGTTTGTACTTAGGAATGTTATATGTAGAGTAACAGCATGACTTAACTAAATGCTGCAACAGCATCGACGAAATCTGCTTTTACTATCCTCCTTTTGGGTTGAGATTTTATACTGTATTGTTATATGCTCAAAGCATGGCAACACTGAAAGATGAAAAAGTTTAATTTTTGTAATAAAATTGTGATACCTGAATCCGTGTGTGTGTGTGTGTGTGTGTGTGTGTGTGTGTGTGTGTGTGTGTGTGTGTGTGTGTGTGTGTGTGTGTGTGTATGTGTGTGTGTGTGTGTGTGTGTGTGTGTGTGTGTGTGTGTGTGTGAGGGAGAATGAGAGACAGGGGATGAGAGAGAGACTGTGTGTATGTGTGTGAGTACGACCTGTGCATAAAACAACCATTGAACCTTCTACATACTGTATGACTATGGAACTGCCACTTGATCTAGGGAGTCAATATATTCTCCGGGCCCTAGAGATACCTAGCAGAGAATCATCCGCACTATTTATGTTTGTTTATTCAGACTATTATTAACATTATTCAACACTCAAAAGACTTAGAAACCTTCAGTATGTTTTTGTTGAACAGGGTCAGAGGTGCAACAGCAGTCACTATCTGTATCTGCATCTGGGACTTGAACCTTAAACGCTGTGGTCAGGCCCCCGGAGAGGGAGGAGAGGGTGAATATTTCCTCCGCCTTTAGAAAAAAGCTACCTCTCATTAACGCTGAATAAATCTCCAGGCCACTGGGACCCAGACAACATCTCAAGGTGCAGTCCCATTGCTGCCAAGGTCAAGGGCTACCTTGGAAATATTCTGTCTATGACCGTACTCCTGAGATCTATCTCGCTCTCATTCACACACACACTCACACACACGCACACGCACACGCACACGCACACGCACACGCACACACTTTTGGAGCTTAATGTCTCTTTTAGCAATAAGCCACCAGGTCATATATACACCACAAAGCCATCCTTGTGCTGGTTGGGTTGAGGATGTGTGTGTGTGTGTGTGAGTGTGTGTGTGTGTGTGTGTGTGAGTGTGTGAGTGTGTGTGTGTGTGTGTGTGTGTGTGTGTGTGTGTGTGTGAGTGTGTGTGAGAGTGTGTGTGTGTGAGTGTGTGTGTGAGTGTGTGTGTGTGTGTGTGTGTGTGTGTGTGTGTGTGTGTGTGTGTGTGTGTATGTGTGTGTGTTCGTTCGCCATCCACCACCTCTGAGGCATGGACACATCCAAACATCAATAGCCCTTTTCCTCAGGTGCCAGCCTGCTATAGCCTATACATATCCAAAAGCCATTACTGGCAGCTATGCTGGACACAGGTGGGGTTGGGTTACCCTGATAATTCCTACTGCGGAACACCGCAGGCTTTCTCTTTCTCTCTCCCTTCCTCCCTTGAGTGGTCTCAGCCTGAGTGGTCACTGGAGCATTGGCCAGGAATAGAACACCCCTCACCCTCAACCTTGTCTTCACCTATGGACCACGTGTCAGGATCAAGCCTTTCCCCCCACGCTTGACCCAGATCCTGCTTCTGATGTTCTGATAGGCTAGAAAAGTGGGAGGAGTGGGAGAAGCCCATTGACCTCTGCTTTCTCTGGTCAGTCCTAAGTGGCCAGCATCATGTTTATGGGTCATCAATTTTTTTTTATTATTATTTTTTTAAGTATTAAATGGCATATGTGTATTTCTCATTACCAAGGTCTGAAATTTAACTGTCAAAAGTTTTACAACAATACAACACATCCTCCATACTTATACTTTTCCATGATATAAGTATGTGCAGTCTGTGAGTCTCTTCTACTGAGAACAGCACTGTTTAATGACCAGGTAGAGGCCGCTCGCCCCGAGGCCACAGGGATAACAAGCACCACTCTGTTGGGGAAACCCAGTGCATCAACTTCAAGTGCACTGACATCGCAGAGCTTCTCAGTGCAGTGAGGATCAACAAAACTACTACCTACGGTTAATGGGCTCTCAATATACATGTGAACAAATACCCCTTGAGCCACAGCAGTGCTGAGAAACCCCTGTCAATCATCTCATTCCTACTCACACTCCACACTGGCAAGCCGTTTCATGTGGAAACCAAAGCACCTCTGAACATGGAAGGCCTGGTAAGAATACTGTATAAGCTTACTAACGGAATACGCTCCCCACCGAGAGTATATCATGGAGTGTGTATGGGCTATAGGCCTGGTGAGTGTGTTAAGAGTGTGTATGTGTCCCAACAACTCCTAACCACTCTCACAGATGCCTGGTTGGAGCGACCGGCTTGGCTGCTGGCCTTTGTGACCTGGCCGTCTGTGTTCGGCTAGCCAGGCCTGTGCGATGGTGGCAGCTAACAAGATCTCTCTCTCTCCTGCCACTTCCCACCTGCTTTGACTACTTAATGAGTTCAGGCCAAAACACACACACTGTCCCAGCAGAGCCTGATGAAATATGCATGCATGATCAGGATAGGAACACAGCACCTCCGATGCGGGTCAGAGGAGGAGAGGGGAGGAGAGGAGGAGGAGAGGAGAGGAGAGGAGAGGAGAGGAAAGGAGAAGGAGAAGGAGAAGGAGAAGGAGAAGGAGAAGGAGAAGGAGAAGGAGAAGGAGAAGGAGAAGGAGATTAGATGTGTCAGGAATGCTCCTGAGCCTGCTGCTCCCTCCACTGGTCGCCAGAGGCCGTCATAGACACTTTTGATTGTTGTCATTAAGCTTATTGGCCACACCTGTGCCTCATTAGTTAATTGCTATTTAAGCCATGCCCTACTGTTGTTCTGTGCCTGTGTTCCCTGTGAGTATCACCAAGATTTACATTTGATTTTTCCAACTGAGTCCTGATGACTTTCAGCGCTTGAGTCTGCCTAGTATCACGTCACAACAGGAGAGGAGAGGAGTGAACAGCCTCTAAGATATGTGAGTTTCCTAGAGAGGCTGAGGAGAGGTTGACCCTCAGCTGTCGGATTCCATACATTACATCACCATTGACAAGAGCTCCACCATGAAATGACCTCTACCTCCTGAAAGTCCTTCACCAGTTGCTGTATTTCAGAGCTACTTTCCGGCTCTGAGCAAGCACATGCCAAGTAATACCTCAAGGTTCCAATTAAATCTTATCATGCAAAGCTTTCCTGGCCCGCCTTAATAAATATATACCCAATTCATTATTGCGTGGATTTAGCAAACCCTTTTCCATTCATCTCCCCAGTAATGACACAAGGGGGATATAACAGTTCTCCTCTCTCTGTCCAGGGGGGCAAAGCTGGTCTCCTTATTTGACTCTGAGTAACAGCGGCCGAGGGGGTGCCCTGTGGTTAGCTGGCAGAGAGACAAGAGGCGTTTTGGATCACAAGGTGAAACAGAATATACATGAGAGTGAGACACATCCATATTCACCCTTAATCTCATAGCCCGCTCCCTGGCTGTCAAGAATCAACACTCAACACTCCATGCTACCGAATGAATAATTGATTTCATCCCGGAGGGAGGGAAATTCTCCTTCAGATTCTCATGCCTGCCTTCCTGCCTGGCTTCCTGGCTGCCAGTATTCCAGCTAGCCACTCAACTTCAGGACCGACCGACCCACCCGCCGTGGTACTCGATGCAGCTCTGGCAGAGAGAGGTCTCCCTGGGGAAATACAAACACAAACATTAGGCCACAAGATTTCCTTTGAAACAGCGATGAGCCATCCCCATCGCAGACCCCCAGACAGGCAAGTATCTGATTACTTCTCTGGGGTGGGGGGAAGTTCATTTCGCACTGGTGCTTTAAAGAGTAGACGCTAGTATGTGGGAGATGCTGTGCATGCATGCTTTACGTACAAATCACCTGTTAAAGCCACTAGCAGGGATGAGAATCGGTGTCCTGTAGTGTAGATAGCATAAAAACCGCCAGGGAATGGGAAACAGGAAGGTATGGGGGATATGGATGGTAAGAATCAAATAGCTGTGCACCTTTAGAAGTGTTAATTTTAGCGGTCCAGTGGGTTTTAGGTCGGTGTATCTCTCTGGACCCCTACCGTTTGTCTTGTCTGAAGGATGACAGGGCAGATTAATGGCGCCATCCAGCCCACTTCCTTTTGGCTGTTCCCTCCTTGGCTCTGTGCCACTCTCTGCAGCTCAGGGTCTACTGGGACACGACTGAACAGCACCCTGGAGGGGGTGGCAGGGTGCAACTCCCACAACGGAGGAGGGTTAGCATACGGTACTATATCACATCATATCATATCATGTCTTATGGAATAGAATGGGATGGAATAGAATTGTATGGAATTGTATGGAATGGTATGGAATGGAATGATAATGGAATGATAATGGAATGATAATGGTATGGTATGGTATGGTAGGCTAGGGTAGGGTAGGGTATCATGATTATCATATACATATTATTGTATCATTATCATATTGTATCATAGCATCGGTGACAGCCCCCTGGGTAGTATTAGATGCAATCCCCCACATGGGATAGGGGAGGGGCTCACACGTTACCCCCCCCCCCCCAGAGATGGGTGATTCTATTGCTATGGTTGTACCACTTAGCTTACTGTAGCACTGTACAGTAATATTAGCTGGCCTTAATCAGCCATTCAGTCCCTCACCCTGCCCCTTTCTCCTCTCTCCTGTCTGGCAGCCTACGTGTGACAGAAGCTCGGCTCCACAGGAATATTTTTCAAGAAGTTGCCACAATCTCTGCACCCTCCGGGAGCGATGCCAGGGGCAGTGTTCTATAATCAGGTCAATCAGAAACAGAGGAGCTTGCACCCCCCCCTCACCCCTACCCAGCATACCGCAGGGCAGCCACAGAGGCTGGTGGCCCGCTACGTGTGTGTGCATATCTAAGAGAGCGTGATCTGATAGCCGATGTAAGCAGGGAGGGAGGGAGGGAGGAAGGAAGGGAGGGAGGGAGGGAGGGAGGAAGGGGATGTTTCTCCACTAACTTGACAGGAGCAGGTGAGCTATGAGGTAGAGGCACCAGACTGATCATTATTTGTAATTGAAAAGCAGGAAGTAAACAGTGGCTCTCACGCATACCAATGAAAGAGGATTAGACATCAAAAGCTCATTCACAGCCGCAAAATGTTTCGAAAAGTTGGCCACAGCATTTGAAGCACTGTTCCGTTTAAAAAAGTAAACGAGCAATAAAAAAAGACAAAGAGGAGGGAAAAAAAAAAAGCTGCAACCCAAATCATATTTCTAGGACTGAACAACTGGGATTTCCACAGGAACACAACTTCAAATGAAAACAGATTCTGTTGGGAACTGTTTTGTAAAGTGTGACGTAGGTTTGCTGCAAAGCTAAAGATATGTAGAGCAAAGGAATCCTCCGGACTGAATGGAACACTTTGATAGCAA
Organism: Argentina silus; assembly: GCF_951799395.1. Taxonomy (NCBI): domain Eukaryota; kingdom Metazoa; phylum Chordata; class Actinopteri; order Argentiniformes; family Argentinidae; genus Argentina; species Argentina silus. The sequence continues at coordinate 17,199,041 of NC_139663.1, forward strand.
TGTCGAGAAAATGAATGGTTTCAGAGAGGTGAGTCACTTTCACCTCCATCCGACAGACAACCTTGACAACCGACATCACAGAATGGCCAGAGACAGCTGTGGGGATGGGGTTGGGGGGGGGGGGCAGAAGAGAGGGGGAGAGCTGCAGAGCTTATTCTAAGGACACATACAGTAGATGGAGAGAATAGTCCGGACGGACAGACAGATGAATGAGATTTCTCATTTGTATCTTTTATTCGAAAGTTCAAGGTAAACAGGTCTCAATAAAGCACTAAAGAAACAGCACTCAGCAAAAAGTAATTTGTTGATGGAATGATGGCAAGAGGGCATGAGAGAAAGTTCTCTGAGAATCTCCAAGAAATGACTAAAAGCTACATTCCTTTTTTCCTCAAAGCACTTACTGTACAAAATGGTTCTCTGACCTTAACGAGGGCACTGTCTATTACGGTATGCTTTCATTCCGAGACAGGATTTTTTCCAATGCTGTAGTACCTAGATCTTAGATTTTACCGAATGTACAAAAAGTCGTGAGACCCAGTCAAAGGACGACAGTATAATGAAAACAAATGGCCTCGAGAGAGATTTTTCTCACCTGCTTCAAGGTAAAGACTAATCTTGGATTATTTACTGTATGTAACATTTACTGCAAACTGAAGTAGGTCATGCACCTTACTGTAAGTATTACTGTCTAAAGGACCACTGTACTTACTGTAGCTGGCAAGCTGTCTATTTGTAAGTAGTAGTGGACACAAAACATGCTATACCCGTGGCTTGGATTCGCCCATTTCTTCATCATTAAACGACAGTATATAACAGCCTCAGTCAGTTCATGGGCCTCATTGGGCCTCATTAGACCTCATTAGACCTCATTAGACCTCGTTCTGAGGAGAACTGCATTAGGAATATGTATACTAATGTAAGAGAAAACTTTTGTTGTTGAAAATAAAGTAGAACACCCAAAAGCTTCTGCAGAAAGCCTGAGGTGACTTTTAGTGCTGTGAAAGGAATGTCAGTCAACGATAGATGGAAAAAAAAAAAACCCGGCGAGAGGCTTACAGATCATTTCACAATATTAAAATGCGCCTCCAACGTTCGCTGAGTGTTCATTCACGTCTGTCAACTGAGTGCGTGCTTGTGACTGCTTTTTCTCATGACTTGACGCAACTGGCCCCATCATCCCTATCACACACACACACACACACACACACACATACACAAAACACACACACAAACACACACACACACACACACACACACACAAACACACACACACATACAGAGCCTGCGTCACCAACGTCCCGCTCCCATTAATAATCCATGGCCTCAGAGAGCCAGGGAGTCCTCCTGCACTGTAGGAGTCTGTTAACTAAAACATGCCACTAAAACTGATGTCAAAACAGGACACAAAAGTTTCCATAAACTCCGGTAGGAGGACTACGACTGTATATAACATTTTCACACAGACATTCCAGTAGTTTAAGAGCCTTGGCCTTCATCGTGCAGAGAGGCTGAAAGTAATACACGAGTGATTCTGAGCTGGATGATTTTTACCTAAAAGGATGGAAATCAAAAAAAAGCCTGGCAGTGTGATGCGCACGCACGCACGCACGCACGCACGCACGCACGCACGCACGCACGCACGCACGCACACACGCACGCACCCACGCACGCACGCACGCACACGCATATGCATGCACACACACAACCTCAAGCCCACACAGTTGACCCAGCATGCAACCGGGTCGAAGAGACATGACCTTATGGTGGCGGTGCCTTAACACCTGGCTCCTGGCCCATCTTCTCTAGGTAATCAGCTGTGATCAATACTGACGCTCTCGCTCTCCCTCTCTCTCTCACACACACACACACACACACACACACACACACACACACACACACACACACACAGTGGTGATCGATGCTGACACACAGAGAGACAGGGACAGAGCAGACCTCCATCAGTGACCACTCTCTGTGGACTCATTGCTTTGAGAGGTCAGGGGATGACAGGGTCACCTACAGCACCACTTCTAGGAAGGTTCCTGTCAATATGACTCAGGATGGCTCTGAGCAATCTCATTAGCGCCCTATATGGATTCATGTGTCTTTTTTTTTTTTTTTTTTTTGCATAAAGGGAGACTCTGACATTGAATGGTCTGATTCACCTAGAATGGAACTTGCTTTTAACAATGTCCCATCTTGTGCTCTGCAGCACAGCGCCACAGCACCAGGCAGGTTCACACTCTGTCTCCCTGTTGCTGAGCTAATGAGACCACTGCAGTCCGACTGTGTGTGTGTGTGTGTGTGTGTGTGTGTGTGTGTGTGTGTGTGTGTGTGTGTGTGTGAGGCACCCCCCCCCCCCTTCTGCACCCCGCCCCCACCCACCCTCTATCTCCTAGCTACATTCCCACACACACTGTTCTTCTCCTCCATTGTCACGCTGTCTCCTCTTTAGCACAGAATAAGAACATGGCTCCTCATTACATGCAGGGATTGGGATGTCAGAGAGTCCCTGGCAGCAGAGAGAGAGAGACCGAGAGAGGGGAGGAATGCAGCTGGCTAGGCCAACATAGGCTTCAGTATACACAGGTGCCAATGCAGTGTGTGTGTGTGTGTGTGTGTGTGTGTTATAGGACAATGTGGTAATGGCTCTGGCCTCAAGTAACAGGGTGATGGGCAGGGGGCAGGAGGGGGGTTGCTTTAATTGATCAATATAATTGATCAAAATACCGCATTGTCCGCCTGGAATTCCGCCGCCTCTACATGGATGCCGCAGCCGCGCTACTCGCTATACGGCTTTTCACTGTCTTGGCGCCCCGCTGGTGGAACGAGCTTCCCACTGCTGTCATGACCGCAGAGTCACTACCAATCTTCCGCCGTAGATTGAAGACCCATCTCTTCAGGCTACATCTTAAGCATTGTGACTGCCAATAGCCCCTGGTCCTGGCATAGATTACTTTTTCTTATGATGACTTATGGATAGATGATTCACTTACTTAGACAAATGTATTTGTTGTAAGTCGCTTTGGATAAAGGCATCTGCTAAATACCATAAATGTAAATGTAAAATCAATAGGCCATTGAAGACATTTTCTGCCCTATCCCATTCGCTAACTTGGGGGGGGGGGGGGGGGGCACTTTCCCTTGATTGATATTGAGTGCTTGGATGAAGTGATCCATTTAAGTGCAAATAGACTAACTATCTCTTGTCCATCTAATTGACGCTTCAGTGTGAGCCTGGATGATTATTTCACTAATGGGCTACAGCCATCATACCGTCGCTGATATAATCAACCTTCAATTAATGTCTCTAACGAAGTGGGGATGACACCAGTTAAAATGACCCCATGTCAGCGCAGAGTGGAACACTAATAAGACCCTATTAAGAGGGTAAATACACGCTATGCTCATCGTTCTTGATGGCTGGCTCTTGAACAAGATACATTACATCACATTGATCTGCCATCTTTTGATGAATGGCACCATTACTGACTTTCTCTCATCATGTCATGTCATGACCCGTCCCATTCACTTCAACACACACACACACACACACACACACACACACACACACACAAAGAAAGAGACTGACTTGTGCCTCCTCAGGGAGAGGCCCATGTACTGCTTCATCTGCTGCAGGCCGTGATATATGATGTATGAACATATAGATGTATGAACACGCGTCAGTTCTTTGCCACTGCTCTCCAACTCCATGCTCCGAGCTGACTGCCTTGCTGCGTGTGAGAGTCCAGTGGATAGATGATCCATTAGTGAGCTTAATTACCCCAAGCCTGTAGACACTGGGCTGCAGCAGCAGAGACAATCTCTGTCATGGCTACTTAAACAATAAAGACAGGATTACGTAGCCTGCACACTGTGTCTGCCACCGTCGGGGGAGGAGAGGAGGGGAGAGTAGAGGAGGGGAAGGGATGTGGAAGGGATGGGGAGAGGAGAGGAGAGGAGAGGAGAGGAGAGGAGAGGAGAGGAGAGGAGAGGAGAGGGGAAGAGTGGAGAGAAGAGAAGAGAAGAGAAGAGAAGAGAAGAGAAGAGAAGAGAAGAGAGGAGGGGGAGAGAAGAAAAAATAGGAGGCTGGCACCGGCAGTGCCTCCCTCCCATGAGCATTCTGGAGAGTGGAGTTCAGGGTGACATGAGGTGAGTACGCAGGTAGCAGACTGGGGCTGTGGCACTATAGGGGATCATGGTACTTTTCCTCAACCTTCTATTCACACGTGGGAATTAAGGACTCTATACTTCACAACAGTATAGTTTGCAGTATACTTTCCTCCAATGACTCCATAAGGTCATCTTTCCAGGGCAATTGCCTCTGTCCAGGAAATGTTAATGTAAATGTTAAAGTTGGGTTTTCGACTGAGAGTAGTCTATACCCACCAGTGTGTTCCTCTGCTGCAGTGCTGTATGTGTGGCTCTGGGAACCCAAAAGTTTCAGTGCAATTAGGCTCCCTCTCTGACAGGGGTGGAGCGAGGGAACACCTGCTGGACTAATGATCCAGGAAAAGGGCCTTTAGTGGAGTTGGGGGGGTGTGTGTGCGTGTGCACGTACGGGCGTGTGTGTGTGTGTGTGCGTGCGTGTGTGCATATTGTGTACGTGTGTATGTATGTATGTACGTGTGTGCGTGCATGTATGTGTGTGTGTATGTGTGTGTGTGTGTGTGTGTGTGTGTGTGTGTGTGTGTGTGTGCGTGTGTGTGTGTGTGTGTGTGTGTGTGTGTGTGTGTGTGTATGTGTGTGTTTGTGTGTGTGTGTGTGTGTGTGTGTCCATCCATACTGTGTAAGTGTGTATGTATGTGTGTGTGTCTACATCCACATATCCAAGCAAGGTGACTTTATCCAACTGCCGCACTGCTGTGCCTCTGACAGATATACCCCGGACAGACAGAGAACATATTAAACCTCTCAGGAGGATGCAGAACTTCTCACCAACCATGAGAGAGACATCCGTCACCTAAAGGTTGGGTCAGAGACACAGGTTATCTGACAGGTCCCCAACGCACACAGGGCCAGACATGAAAGAGATACTGAACAGTGAGGTTGTGAACATGCTTATCACGATAGACATTTCGCCAGCTCATATTTCTCTTCTCTAGAGACAGTGGCAGTTGAGTCTTGACACAAAGTCCAGGTAGTTCTGGTCATAGGTGGAATATGTTGACTTGTCATACTGTGGAACATGTGGTATAGTCAGGGACACATCACGTGATGTCATAGGACATCATGTCGTCTTGTGTAGGGGCTGTGAAATGAAAATGTTTCGGCTTCCTCTGAGCTCTCTGAACAGGTGTTAGAATTGTACTTCCAATACAAAAGTATTCATATGTGCCTCTCAACTTTCGCATAGTATCAACCTATCAATACAAAACACAACGCAGAGACTAAATAACAACAGGTGCGAGGGAAAGGGAGGAGGGGGACTCGGACCTGTGGCCTCTGAGGTCAAATTCCATTGCAAGTCTATATAGTTTCTCTGGGAGATGAGACTCAGAGAGAGAGAGAGAGAGAGAGATAACCTGCTAGCCTGAAACATCATTTCTCTGGAACATCGGATAAAGTATCCTCTCCAAAAGACGTCAACCTTCACATCTCTTTATCTCTCTTTATCTCATTCCCATTGCAAACCTGAAAAACCATTGTGATGCTGCGGAAGAAATGACACAACCGTCTAACACAGGTTTAAAATGAGGGTAAAGTTGAGTCCTCTGCTTCTCAAGCGTGCATTCCCAGGCTACGGGTTTTAGAGCGGGGATCTGGGCGGCCTCAGCACCTGACAATCTCCGCTGCAGGGCAGAAGGAGTAGCGTTATGTGGATTTAGCCAAATCTCTCCCCTGGGCCCGGCTGGCCCCCCTGCTGAAGATGAGAGGTAATCCAACCTGTCACATCAAAGGGGGAGCGTCTCTCTATTGTTTCCTAGGCAGCTGGATGACAGTGTTTATCTGTGGGGTTTTAGCCTGGCACACTTCCACACTGAGCACCGTACTCCACTCAGGGTCATTAGAGGACTGCTGGGAAGCTATCATGTGCCGCATACACGACTTTTACAATGGTAAAGAAAATAACACCCTCGAAAAAAAAACATTGAAAACAAAGATGGTTCCGAAGCCTCTTTGCTGTAAGCGCCGCTCAGGGTCGATAGAAGACTGCTGGGCAGATATCATGTGCTGAATTGTTACGACAGTGTAACAATGGTCGATGCGGTGTAACAATGGTCGAGGCAGTGTAACAATGGTCGATGCAGTGTAACAATGGCCGAACGTATCCAGGGAAATGAACCCACCGCGTGATCTATACTGTAAATCAAAGTTCAGCACAGCAGGTCAAGGAATCCAGAGACATCAATGACAGGTCATTCAAGTCGTATACTGAGCAGAATACATTTGGATAGCTGTATATTGTCCAGCTTCCCCCATCCCCTTGTAATGCCACTGACTGGCTAATGCCAAAACCAAGCAGCCCGGCCGAAACCTGGCACAGGCAAGGTGAACACTACAGCTGTTTTCAACCCTCATGCGGGGGTTGTGTCTGCCATCATGACTTTCACTTCCTATCCACACCACAACACCATTGCAGTGACAAGCTGGTTAGTCTGCTTCGCGCCATCGTTGGCGTGTTCTTCAAAAGCCTGGGTCTCGGGCTCTCAAAAAAAGAACCCCCTCAGATGATGAGAGGGAGACGTCACAGTGAGACTTGTCACACAGACAGTGACAGTGCCTCTTGTCACAGCTGATGAAGCCTGCTGAAGAGCTGAGCTGTTCCCAGGGGTTAGGAGACCGGATGTTGCCTGTGGAGCAGCTGAGGAGACAGATGCTGAAGGTGTCACAAGTGAACACCGGTGAACAGGACTGAGAGACACTCGTGTGGCTGCTGGAGGAGCTGGGTGACAAGGCACACCAGGGGAGGCTGGTGGAGGTAGAAATTGGAGGACGGGCTCACCGTAATGCATGGAATGGAATGAGGCATGGTATGAAACCCTGTCCGAGAGTACAACTGGTGGTACAACTGGTGCTCAATCAACCCACTTGATTGAAAAAAAAAAATACAAAGACCCTTATCCAGATACAGTAAACACTGAAAGTGTGTCTTTGGCCTAAAGGAGTTTCTTGTCAATATTACAAGCTGTCTCCACTGAATGACAACTCTTTAAAAGGGGGAGGACATCTTTCACTAAAATCTGTCAATGGCCAACTTCTTCCACTAACTGTTGCATCAGTTAGTCTGTTAATTAAATTCCTCTCGGGTCAATGCTTAACCTGAGGCTTTTCAGGTGAATGAATGAATCACTGTTGTTACATCAGTGATGGTAGTATACTATGTGATATTACTGAGCAGTAGCCAAATGTATGACAGATTTGTCCAGCCTTGCAGAGGCGTCCTGCAATGCCCCTGCATGCGTGAGTCACCTCCGCGAATGATCCTGAGGCCTGGTACAGTCAAACACAGTAATCCCCTGAATGACATTGGCAGAACAGCGGTGTGGTATAGCAGCAATAATCCCAGGACATTGGCTCTGACCCTAGTAGGTCACTGGCTAGGACCTTATGGATGTCACTCTGTTAGTCAGGTCCATACACACACAGCCAGATCATTATATAACCTCATAGGTGTAGTTAGGAGGGGGAAAATCGCCGTCCGTTAAACATAAATCGAGACAGCTTGTACACCTCAATCGATCCTCGATAGATCCCTTGTAATTTCAGGCCGTATATAATGCAAACAATTCGTGAAAGGCTAAAAAACATTTCAAACAACTCAGAGTAAAACAAATTTGACGGTTGACGCCAATATTGTGCAGTAGGAGGCAAGGCTGTTTTACTGGAGAGCGAGAGACACCTCCACAAATATGCAAATCCAAAGTAATTGTATCGAAGAACCCAAACAAATGGCCAGGGTTCACTAGCTAATCCCTCAGTGATGGATCAGAGCTGACAGCACAAAGGCCTTTTTCCAAGTAAACAAACTACATTGGATTTAGGGACACAAGAGCCCTGTAAGACTAGATTCCATTATTGCAGTATTTGTAAACTGTTCGTTTTCATTTGGATTTTCTCAGAGAAATGTAACCCTGTTCTAACACACACACACACACAAACAAGATCATCTCTTCTTCTCCGAATTCGTTCCGAATAGTTTCCGAGTGATTTCCTTTCACAGAAATGGTGCCTTTTAACCAGCTGTGTAATATCGGTGCACACACTCGCATGTTCGTGAGACCAACAGTATATTTCCCTGTAAACTGTACTGTATGAGTCACTGTATTTGCTGCATCGAGATTGAAATTCTAGGAGCTTTTGTTCAATGTGAATGAGATCAAACAGAGGCGTGATGCAGAACCACTCTTCCATTGTGGGTAATGTCATTACTCTGCCCACAAAGAGCAAATCTATTCAACCCACTGCCAACTGTAAATGAGGAGACTCAATTGCTATTCACTCGCTTTTATGTATATAACACAACATGCTAACAAGATTGTACCCCCCCCCCCCCCCACCTCCCCCCCCACCTCATTTCATTTAATGGCTGACTGATCCAATTTTTGCTTCACAACAAGGACATTCTAGTGGCTCCGACCTTGTGTTGATGAGTATGTACTCAGGTATTAAGACTGGGAATACACTGGAGCAGTCAGTTCCAAGAACTGTATCCTCAAAACATTTGGCAGACAGTGCTGGGAACCCTCATCATAAACACATTAATGGCTCGCATCATTTCACAAGGTCTCAAAGTCCCTCATTCAATATCAGTACGATCAGCGCTCAATTTTGCGTCCCCTCTTGTGCAGCTTCCTATACTCTGTGATGCCTGATTTCAACAGATTTGCAATGAATCAGTCTCCAATCAACTGTCACCTGAAGGAATAGATAAATATTCAATTGCATTGAAAGCCACAGGTACGGAGGCACGTCCCCTCCCGGAAGGCCTTGATGATTCAAGTATATGAAAGAGCATCCCTGGACATCATCTTTTAATGCTTTTAGCTCATGGTGGGCTTATGAAAAAAGACTTATTTGATGATAGCCAGGCTTTGAATCAATGCAGGCCCAGTCAGACCGAGCACTACACACAGACTGGTCATATGGGCAGGGTCAGAGTCACAGTTTAATCCCCAATGACGTGATTCGCTCCGTAATTCAGTTATTGTCCCCTCCGAGGCCATGGCTTAACACAGAGGTCTGTGAGTGTATTTACTTTCTTTCATCACTGTTCCCTGTCGGCATGTCCTAACATAGCCTCCAGCCTTGACAGCGGAGGTCAGCTCAATTAGAAAACACGCTGCTCCATTTTACATTTCACAGACAAAAAAGTTTGTTTTCCTCTGGAGAAATTGTTATATTTGAATCGCTCTGCATAAATATGCACTGGTAGAACAAGTTTCAGAAAAACTAAGAAACAGCATCGAATTCAGAGTATTACTTTAAACTCGTTTTATTGACACACACACACACACACACACACACACACACACACACACACACACACACACACACACACACACACACTGTACAAAACATCCACAAAGTGGGTGAGCCACAAAGTTTGTGCTGGAGTCAGCAAATGCATCCACACGAAAACAGCAAACACTTCCTTCAATGCAGCTGAAGGTGTCAATCCATTTTTTTGTGCAGGCAAGACATTTCACTATTTCCCATAAACATTTACTTGACTTTTTTTTCCCTATGCCACCATACCAGGCACGACTAGCCCTTTTGGAGGGCTGTCTACTTTAATATTAATAATGCTCTACAGGGGGAAATCTCATTTTGCAGAGACCAGAGTCAGAGTTGGCCTCCCTAGGTGGGTGTCTGAGGCAGCTTGTTTTCAGGATAGTGCTTGACCTTTATGGGATGCAATTCCAGAGGCCTGATAATGACATGAACTTCTCCCCACTTAGTTTGGACCCCCGAGAAATACATCCGCAGTGTGATCTGTGACCTCTACCTTGGGCTAGGGAAATGCCAGACTCTAAGTCAGAGCAGTGCAGGTGAGGCTGTTTAAAGGTAAACCTCTAGGCAGCTCACCTACAGAACAGACACCTGTCACTGAGGTAAGAGGGAAAACAGACAACCGGAACCAAATAAAGAGTCTGGGAGAAAATGGACCGTAACTTTGCCACGTGAACCTGAAACTTCATTCAGATTCTCAACTCTTCTATCTCCATCTCTGTCGTTCTCCCTCAATCCGTCTGAGTCACACAAGACAACAGGTATTAACTGTGTACAGTTAGTTAAAAGACACCTTGATAAAACATTTTGGGAAGTTTCATAGGGGGAAATTCTATTCTTATTCTCGACTGTGATGATTCAAACATGCCACACTGAGAGATGAATAGAAACTGCACTGTACCATATCCCTGCTAAAACCCTTGTTTTTTGTGTGTACAAGTGGGACAAACACTTCACATGTGGACAAATGACAATATGGTCCAAGGTAGCATATCATTTCAGACTGCTGGGTTGATAAACACTTCACGGTACTCCTCATCAATCCAAACCATTCGACAGTGTGTTCATTCACGGTAAACTCTCTCCGCAGAACAAATGGGAGCGGTGCTCTAACAGATTAAGCTGAGCTGCAGATGAGGGTGTGTTGGCTCATAATGAATCACACTGACACCCACTACGCAGACATCACATACACACACACACTTGCGCGCGCACACACACACATACACACACACACATACACACACACACACAGATACATACATACACATGTACGTGCGCGCGCGCACACACACACACACACACACACACACACACACACACACACACACACTCACACACACACACACACACGTACAACCAGCCATGCTTGTCCTTGTGGAGAGGGGCAGCGTGACTGCAGTACCTCTCATTCAGTGGGTGACTCACACCTCTAGGAAAACAAGGCTACAAATATTCAATTCCCGACAAGCGGATGGATGGTGTTATTTTTGCCTTGAACCATAGAGCAGGCTATTGTCTGAGTGTGTGTAAAATCCTGTAGGTATGAGTAATGGCCCATATGGTGGGAGGTCTGCCCACTGGCCTACAGGATGCCTACGGCTGGCCCATTCAGCGGAGGCGACTCCTGATAGATAGAAGGGTGTGGTGGATGACCGCCTGTGTAGTGCCTCGTCATCGCTGCTCATCGATGTGGCTCTGCCTCGTCATCGTGTTCATCGATGTGGCTGTGCGTCTCTCTGATGTCCCTGGTGTCAGGCCCCCCTCACCCTCCAGTCAGTGCTCTCTCTCTCTCTCTCTCTCTCTCTCTCTCTCTCTCTCTCTCTCTCTCTGGGCCCTGCAACCCTCGGATTAATGGGCCCGGTGACAAAGGCTGTCAGGCCACGATTTGTCAGCGTTTGTGGCCAGCGTCACTGACTGGGGGGGGCCGGGGCCAGGGGTGGAGTGATGATTCATCCCAAAGTGGAGGGTATTTACGGAACTGGCAACCCATGGCCTGGGGGGAAGGGGGAGGGTCTGAGGAAGGGTATACAAGAGATCCACTGGGACCGGAAGGGTTTAAAACCACCGATCTGTCATCTGAGCCAGCAGAGATCCGATGATATTGGGATCAACTTCATAGTTCTTGTGAAATCTCCTGACCACACTTTATGGTGATGTAAACCGCTGCTACAATATGAAAGGCTAAATGTAGTAAACTAGGGAATATCTGGTGAGAACTTAATATCTGGTGAGAACCTCAAATATAATCTACTACTGTACATAGACAGCCTTTGCCTCGTTGATCATAAATCACATAATATAGTGAACTTATCCAGATCATTTATCATTTAACACCAGGGGGTATCTGTCAGCACAGTGTGTTCAGAAGGCAGGTTTGATTGTCTTAGTGAGTCCCTGGAAGCAAACCATCCTGTTAATATTCCTGAGCAGAATCTGTTTGTGTGTCAGGTGGAAATTGTAAAGTTGATGAGGCAGTTGTCTACAGGGAGGGAAGGTGGATTGTTGTGTGTGTGTGTGTGTGTGTGTGTGTGTGTGTGTGTGTGTGTGTGTGTGTGTGTGTGTGTGTGTGTGTGTGTGCGCGGTGCGTGCGTGTGTGTGCGTGTGTGTGTGTGTGTGCTTGTGCATGCGTGTGTGTGCATGTTTGTTTGTTTGTTTGTGCGTGTGTGTGTGTGTGTGTGTGTGTGTGTGTGTGTGTGTGTGTGAACAGAGCAGGGGAATGTTGAGCTACCATATTGTGATGTCGTCTGGGTGGAGCACTGAGCATCTGCACTTCATCACTTGTAAAGGCATGACAAAGATGCCAGAGTCACAGTACAGAATACAGCCTAATCTCCACCAGAAGGTTCCCCTGTACGCAAAAGAAGACAGATTGCTTTACATGAACACACACGGTTTGGTGACATTACATAAATCACATTCCTTCGATGACGATGAGAGCACTAATCATAATAGACGCAGGTAGCCACAGCAACGAGTCATAGCGTGACGGATGATTCACTTTAAATTCCTGACTAGAGTGTCTGTGATGTTGTTGCACCACAGCAATAATATCTTATCCAGTGCTACTTGTGCGGTGGATATCACATGTATCAGTCTTATATCACATGTATCAGTCTTATACCGACACGGCTCTCAATATCTCTTCTTCTCCTCCTCTCAGTGTGAAGCCGTATCCACCGCCTCTTCCTTTGTCACGTTGTCATTCCATCTCTTGTTCTTCAGAACTTAGCCATTGTTCTTTCATCGCCGAAGACTCTGACGCAATGCTGTTCACAAAGGCTCAAACCGAACCGTGACGCCGATGGGAGGGGGGGGGGGGGGGGTTGGGGTGGAGAAAGCTTTCATCTGTAAACCACTCAAAGGCTTAGTCCTTCGAAACTTACAAGAGCTGAACAACATCAATGCTTCAACCTCGGGTTTGTTGTAAACATCAAACGTGCCCAAATTGAAAACTTAACACTCTCCATTACTGATATTAACACAGATCATTAAGTCTTTGATCGTCAGTCAGTCTCGATCAGACTCAAACATATATGCCTGTATGCACACGCACACACACAAATGTACAATTTCTTAGCTGTCCTCTGTTCATGTCCTTGGCTGCTCTTTGTTTACCTCACACTGCACTCCTGGGCACCTCCATCAACAATCACAATCACACCTCACCAATCCCGTCTCAACACCATCATAGCGTTAGAGAGCAGGCATCCACAGCTGTGGACCCAACACAGTCAGATCAGGGGACCAATCACACGGCAGGGAGTCAACATCAGCTCTCACACTACATCCTCATCCCTCCCTCCCTCCCTCCCTCCCTCCCTAACTCCTTCATTCATGCCCTATACCCCCCCCCCCCATTACTCTAAACATCCTCATCCCTCCCTCCCTAACTCCTTCATTCATACCCTATACCCCCCCCCATTACTCTAAACATCCTCATCCATCCCTCCCTCCCTCCCTCCCTCCCTCCCTCTCTAACTCCTTCATTCATGCCCTATACCCCCCCCCCATTACTCTAAACATCCTCATCCCTCCCTCCCTCCCTCCCTCCATAACTCCTTCATTCATGCCCTATACCCCCCCCATTACTCTAAACATCTTCATCCATCCCTCCCTCCCTCCCTCCCTCCCTCTCTAACTCCTTCATTCATGCCCTATACCCCCCCCCCATTACTCTAAACATCCTCATCTATCCCTCCCTCCCTCCCTCCCTCCCTCTCTAACTCCTTCATTCATGCCCTATACCCCCCCCCCCATTACTCTAAACATCCTCATCTATCCCTCCCTCCCTCCCTCCCTCTCTAACTCCTTCATTCATGCCCTATACCCCCCCCCCCATTACTCTAAACATCCTCATCCATCCCTCCCTCCCTCCCTGCTACCCCTATACATCCTCCTCCCTCCCTCCTCCCCTCCTCCCCGCCACCCCTATACTACATCTTCCTCCCCCCTACCCTACAATGCTTTCCCATAAGAGGAATAGAATATACAGTACAGTACTGTATGTGGGCCAATTATTTCAGTGTTAGTGCTTGAAGGGAAAGAACAAGATATGTGTTCCTTTCACAGAGGGCTGAGCAGAGTAAAGCTGCTCTCCTCGCCTGGTTAGCCCTGTCGTATTGATCTGTGGGATAACACACACCAGCAGGATGCTACGGTATGCAGGGAAACATGAGATGGCTCCCAGATTGAGTCAATAAAAACACATTAAAGCTCCTCACTCAGATGGCTATTTAATATGCAACGGTGCTGAAAGATACTAGAATATACATCTTGTTAATGGTTTGATATGACAGCCCAGACAGTATAATGACCCACATTGAAATGCTGTTTGTGTTTGCGGGGGAAATCGCTAAAGTAATGAAAATGCTAGGTTTATCACAGGCTAAACAATCAAGCCGTCGAACAAATAGAAAAACACCGCTGAGGCAAACAGGCTTGGCGTAGCAGACTGTTCAGTCGTGTGCTCCACCAGCACAGAGGCAGCGGACTACTCCTCATAGCGCCAGTCCAGAAGCAGCAGCAGCAGCAGGCAGGACGTGTTTGGCAGTCAGTCAGAGAGAGAGAGAGGGAGCTCTGCTACAACACACCCTCAGACTCCTGTCCCAGCCTTGCCCTACTGACCCTCATTACCAGAGACCCCGGGCGCCCGCCTCGCACCGCTGTGCATAATTGAACCCTGGTCCGACTAATTTGAGCCGCAGGAGCGAAAGCCATACATCACCTTCCCCCTGTTCCCCGTGTCACTAAGAATTTTTGCCCAGCTGGCTCGGAAAGCACCTTGGCTCATGAGTTAGCGAGAGGAAGGGTAAAAAACATGAGTGGATTTTTGTGAAATCACATTGGAGACCTCATTTAGACTTCGCAGTCTGTGCTATCAAATCATCAACTCCAGCAGGTATTAAACTCAGTGCCCTATCAGGTAGGCTGGCAGGATTCAGTGTAGAACAGCGGACCTGGGCTTCACAGATTGTTTTATTAATAGTGAATTCACTGTAGCTCATAAAAAAAAGTATCAGCAATAGAGATGTGCATCACTTGAAGCCAGTAAATTAAAAGTTAGTATGTATTTCAATAATATCCAGTTGTTTGTGTTCAGGGTTAGATATAAAAACCTGTACATTGAGCATGTGGGATCAACAGTTTTCACTGTCCTCTGTGGCTATCACATGGAACAGATGTGGAGGGTAGGTATTGGCCATAGATGAGGGCACAGGTGAGAGGAATGGCCACAGCTGGTCTCTTCTAAACCCTTCTACTGGGTCTCTGTCCACCGTCCAGGAACATGTGGGAGTTTTGTTGTTCCGTGTCCATCAACAGTGTGTAGCAGGCTCAAGGGAGTGGGGTTTCCACGCCACCAAGTTTGATAACAAAACACACACACACAAAGTACAATTCAAATGCAATTGGGAATTTTATTAGGGGTTATTTACATCGAGGGGGGGGGGGGGATTCAGCTATCTCTTCAAAAGTCCACAATCCTTACTCAGAGTCCTTTGTCCGTTATTCTAAAAGCGGGTCTTCAGCCAAAACAGTTCGATACACGGGGGGGGGGGGGGGGGGGATCGGACAGTCCGGGTCACAGCAGGTGGTCACAGCAGGTAATCACACAGATACTTCTCTCCTACTTCTTCCTCGTTTGGGGAGGCCACTCCCTCTTTTATCCCCAAGTCCTGGTGGCTTAACGATCCACAGCTGTGCCTCGTTGGGGCAGGAAGTCCATATAAGGCTCAGGGGTGGAGCCAGCGGGCTGTAAGATACCTCCCTTCAATTATCACTTATCACCCTCACCGCTCCCTGCCGCCTGCCACAAGTGATGCATTCTGGCATGGCTTCAACTGCTCATTTAACATTCACTCAACAGTCAACACACTACCTCATTAAAGGGAGGTACTATTCAGAATACTGTGAGGTAATAGCTTACTGCACATAGCTGATGGTGGTGAAACACACCCTTGGTTCCGGAACCAAGCCTGCACTGCACATGGTTGACCAATTACCTTAAGTATGATTCATACAAGTGCTGCTTGAAAGTATGCGAACCTTGTGCTATTATAGATTTCTTTTAGTTTTTACGATGAAACCTGTATTTAATCATAAGTAATTTTTATCTGACATGACAGGTTTATATTTGTTTTTATATTTACCAATTCCATATGTTGGTTTAGAGGAAATCATGCGTGTAGTAGGAAAAACTAAATTATAAAGAAATTAGTGCAGGTGCAAAAATAAGTGAACCCCAAGTTGCATTGGTTAAGTCAAGTAGGTAAAGTAGAATCAGGTGGGTAAATATTTGGATACCAAATGAACCAATCAAAGGAGAGATCTTTAGGAAAGACTTTGGGCGGGACTCTGATAAATAGAGATAAGAAACCTGGTTAGTTATGTGTTACCCATACAGGTGAATGCAAAACACACCATGCCGAGAGGAAAGGAGATCTCAGGAAGAGGGTAGTGAGAGCACATCAGTCTGGGGAATGCTATAAAATCATCTCAACAACATTTGAGCTCCATCAGTCCACTGTGAGGCAAATAATTTACAAATGGAGAGCATTTAACATGACAGCAACTCGGCCTAGAAGTGGACGCCTTTCCAAAATATCCCCAAGAGCCACAAGAAAAATAATAAATCAGGTAAAAGCCAAACATAACAGAGATTTGCAGACCTCTCTTGCTGCATGTCAGGTAACTGTGCATGCTTCAACAATAAGAAGAACACTGAATCGAAATGGCATTCATGGGAGGGTTGCTAGGAAGAAGCCTCTGCTGTCAAAAAAGAACCAAACTGTCCATCTTAACTTTGCCAGAGACCTGGACAAGCCTGAAGGTTTCTGGAAGTCCGTTCTCTGGACAGATGAGTCCAAAATTGACCTTTTCGATCACAATCAAAACCACTAAGTTTGGCGAAAACCCAACACTGCCTACCACCAAAAGAAGCTTATCCCAACAGTCAAGCATGGTGGTGGGAATGTCAAGATCTGGTGCTGCTTTTCCTCCTCTGGACCTGTATGACTCCACATCATTAAGGGAACTATGAATGCTGAGGTATACCAGGAGATTCTTGAACAGAACGTTAAGCCACCAGTCAAGAAGCTAAAGCTGGGCTGAAAATGGGTCTTCTAACAACACAACAACCCAAAGCATTTAAGCAAATCTACCAAAGAATGGCTCAGGAGAAATAAGATTTGTGTTTTGGATTGGCCAAGTCAAAGTTCTGACCTAAATCCAATCGAGATGCTGTGGCAGGACCTGAAGGGGGCAGTTCATGCCAGACACCCCTCAAACCTCCCTCAATTGGTTGAGTTCTGTAAGGAGGAGTGGGCAAAAATCCCTCAAAACAGATGTCAGAGACTGTTTAGTGGCTATACGAGACGTTTATTCCAAGTTATCGCTGCTAATGGAGGTGCCACAAGCTATTGACTGAAGAGGTTCACATATTTTTGCACACATGAAATCTGAGTTCTTGTTAAATAAACAATGAAAATCTATCATATTTTTTTTTTTGTGTGTGTCCTTTATTTGGAATGTCTTTATTATGAATTAAGGTTTAGATTTTATAAGTTCATTTTAATATTTTATACAGAAACAGTGACCATCCCTGTAGGGTTCACAAACTTCCAAGCAGCACTGTATGTGTGCACACCCATCCTTGGATTTCCATAAAAAAATGACAGCCTGCTGACACAATTAAAAGACGCAGTCTTTTGTACTCGATTATGCTTGGATAGCTTGTTTCGCTCTATTCACCGTCATCTGTTTGCATTAAGCAAGTCACGTGTCTGCGTGTCATCTAAACCAACTGATCAGATGACAGCAGGGGCACAAATGGGTCTGTGGCTGACTGGGAAGGAGAGCAGACGCCTCAATCAGACAGTCGACGTTGTCGTTATTGTTTCCTTCCCAAGTGATGGCCAGCAGCTTACACACACACACACACACACACACACACACACACACACACACACACACACACACACACACACACACACACACACAGGAAATGTATCCGCATCTTCTTATCTTCTTAAGTTAGGCAGGCTCTGAATGTTAACAGACTCATAAACGGTGGTCCATTCAGCATACTTCCATGCTCCAGAGGACGCAAATGGAATACGGAAGTGGGTTTTGAGGGTGGGAGTGCAGACACAGGTTTTACCACAGCATGTAGCCCACATGCAAAGGAGTGCCACTCACAAAGTGCTCTCCTGGACGTTTTAGTTTTTTTAACCCCCCCCCGTCTGCATCGCACCCCTGTCCCTGTCCCCACGCGTCCCTTTGTGGAAAATAACAGCCCTCTTTTTATAAGTCTATGAACGGCCCTGGCACACAGTGAAGCCTGCTCAACAATAGCTTCAATACACTGATAAAGGTGGATTACAATAAAAAAATAAAAATTCTCCTAGGACACAACCTTGGTGTGTTGGGGAAACTGGGCTGGGGAAACAGCATGAGGAACTTACATTTCTCTGCACACAGCAAAGCTTCGTAGGCCTCAGAAAAGTATTCAAACTGAAATTACATTTCAGCAGTGCCAGCCCTGGGGAACATTACAATGAAATTCTGCACATATCCAACACTCACCTGAGGCAAAGCCAGTAATGAATTTTTATTGTTTTGCACAGGCAATCAGCACTGAATTGAGTGAGGATTGTGAGCAGTTAAAATCCTAATGGATAATTTCCCACTGCAGTCAGGGAGGGAGAGAGAGAGAGAGAAAGAGAGAGAGAGGAGGAAGAAGTTCATTTTGAATCATCTTAGTCATCATACAACGGAGGGAACACCAGGCTTCACCACAGCTTCAATCAACCAAGACTCAGAGAGGACCAAATACTGTGATATCCACATTGCAGATCTGCAGCGTACCCCATTGGTCACCTACATTGGTACATGCATGATACGCCTCTCCTAAGACTTCCTCTGTAAAGTCTAATCAGGTTAATCCTTCGGCTTGTCTTGAGCTCAGGATCACACACCCTTACCCTGCCAGAGAGTGCCCGGCCCGGCCCGGCCCAGAATCTTTGATCTACAGAGAGAAAGGCAATCTACAATTCAGATCTGAGAGTGTTTGATCCAGACAGGGCCGCTCTTGATTGGAACTGACACACGGATCAATCTGGTTACACTGTGGCATGACGCGGAACAAAAGAGCCTCATGCTAGAAAGACACAGCATCAAACCGTTCACTTCCACATGGTATGGTAGAAGTTATGGGATGATTCTGTATTACTGAGAGTCACATACATACCCAGCATGTCCTGAGTGAAGCAGTTCTCTTTGGCGAAACGCTCCAATGTTGACCAACTTGTTGAGCAGGTAAAAGATAAACAAAACCGCCACGCAGTGAGAGAGAACAGTGGCTGAAAGGCCCGTTACCAAGCGTAGCATCAGTAAGATATGGATAATAAAAAGGAGATATAAAGCTTTGATTGACTGGGTAGAATAAGATGTGGTTGGGCTCAGTGTCTAAAGCCCTTTCTTATGAAAGGAATTAAACAGGAGAAAGAAAGGAGGATTTACAGGACACAGGGGAATGGAGAAAGAGAGAGAGAGAAAGAGAGAGAGAGAGATGATGATGATGAGGAAAAAACTGTAGAGAGCGATGTAGGGATGCCCACTAGTACTAATCATCTCCTGGTGGTGAAATGTCTGGTGCTCACCCAGATTGGAGCAATGCAGCAAGTATGGAGCAGATGCTCAGAAGTGAAACAGCACAACCAGATGGCAGAGACACAGCTTAGCACCTCCTGTTCAGCTGCACACCTACTGTATCCTAATCTCATCACAATGACTTCACAACTGTGAATCCATCTCAAGTGCGCAAATCTTTTAAGTGTATTACTGCAAAACAAATGAGACAGTACCACACAGTTTTCCTGCAGTGGTATGTACTGGACAAATGGAGCGATCAGATCTTATCTCTCCACTGTGAGTTAAGAAGACCTTAGGATAAGCCTTATCTTTTTTGGGCTAAATGTCCTTTACTCCACAGTTAATCTCTCCTCCCTTTACCAACACATATCACTGTGTGGAGACACAGTGTGGGCGTTCTAGTTGTGTTTAACATGAAGATTCTCATGAGACTCGACAAGTAAAGTGAGCTTGTATCATTTAACAAGGTCACCTCTCACACCGCCCTGCTCCACACAGGACGTTTATAAGCCAATTAACCCCAGTTTACTATGTTTGTAATCCGACAGCAATCCTGTCCTGGTGCTGTAACGAGACAGCATGGTGGAGATCAAATGTCGGATGGATGGATGGATGGATGATGGATGGATGGATGGATGGATGGATGGATGGATGGATGGATGGATGGATGGATGGATGGATGGAGAAGAGCAGGTGTTTAATTGTGAATTGTCTCAATTAAAAAATAAATTAAAAAAAAACATCATTCACAAGAGGAATGCGAACGATTGAGACCATATAGAGATCATATACCAACGGACTCCACTTTTTAGTGCCGCTCAGTTGAGTGCTGCTGCTGTTGTATCGTTCAGATGGAGCCCGGCCAGTTTGGACCCGCTCACTTTTACCATCAGCACGTCAGGGTGTAATGGCTGTTTAATGGACGAGAGACGTGGCAGCGCGGATGATTCACTGACGGTGAAGCCGGGGTCTGACTGTGCAGGAGGGATAAAGGATGGAAACACTCAATAAGACCTGCATGCTGACATCCGGATGAGTCCTCTACGGACGGGGGGGGGGGGGGGGAAAGAGCATCTATCAACATGTTTGGTAAGGTCAATAAAGTGAAAATGAAAGAGTTGAGTTACTGGATTCGGGCCTTGCCCTTGATTCACCAGACCCATCACAGATGGATGACGGAGGACGTCTGGTACAGTACAAGCTGGGCCAGTAGTCTTACTGTAGAAGGACACTTCATCCAGACCAGGCCACAGTCTCACAGTGGCCAGTTAGCCACAGGCATGTTTACCACAGGTTTACCCATGCAGGAGGAGTCTCCTCAGACAGCTGCTGCTGGTCTCCTCCTATGAGACCTGCTGGAACATGAGTCAGGCCACAGCTTCAGTACGCTGGTATACCCATCTACCGCATCAATCATTCTGTCTGCTGGTAACAGCCACTTGTGCCCTGTCTGCTGAAAGTGACTGGTGGGAATATTGTGTGTGCACAAACACACACACACACACACACACACACACACACACACACACACACACACACACACACACACACACACACACACACACACACACACACACGTGATCCATCAGCCAGATTAAATGCATATCCAAATGTAAAGCATCCTACTGTATACGTGATTAGGTCAGGGGAGAGCTTGCCAGCTCAGGTTCAGCCAGTTTAGAGATGTTGTCGTGACAGTTCAACCTTACTTAAGTGACAACAGTGGCTAATCCTTCTCTACCACAGCTAGACAGGATACCAAGTACATATTGGAAGCACTTTCTATTGATTAGACTGATTGTGCTGACGCGTCCACAGACGATAGGTCTTACAAACAGCAATAAAGTGACTCGTTGATGCTCATCTGGGGCAAAAATGTAAATTGGCAGAACATACTGTATAATTATCCTCTCTCTTCCCAGACCATCAATCAGGCGGGATTGTCTTCTCACACAACAAGTGCATAATAGGCTTAGCAGATCACTACTGCTCAAAGACTCTGGATCCAGAGCTTTAGCTCAGCCTTACAAGCTATTATGACGGTCCATCCACTCTACATAGTAGGGATTGTGTGTGTGTGTGTGTGTGTGTGTGTGTGTGTGTGTGTGTGTGTGTGTGTTCTGAAGGGTTGGGGGGGGGGGGGGGGGGGGCGCTCATCACTGCCAAGGACTCCCAGCCAGCATGTCCGCATATGCAGACTGGGCCTTGTTCATTTCAATATCCAAACAGGGAATTACGAATTACAAGCAACAACAATTTTGTGACACAAATGTAATGTCATTCTGTTGCTGACAGATGACATATGCCTCCTTCAAGCTCAGCCGGCCTGTCAGAGCCCATCACTTCCCAGCCAGCCTGTCAGAACCACTTGTCTCACAATCTCAGCACACAGTCAATAACAATATCTCCATCTGCATTATCTGGAATTCATTATGCTCCCTCTTAGGGACAACATAGAAGGAAGGATGCCAAGTTACTACTGTTTTTTTTATTTATAGTCCCCAGACCTGGGCCAAGATAGCATTTTGTTGCCTTTGAATTACTTCAGATGCACTTGACTTAGCTTGCTCAGAGTGTCGATAGGTAGGGTTTGCACTTTTGGGACTATTCCAATGTTTCCTATTCCAGCGCACTCAAAGTATTTGAGAGAACACAAATACGTTTTGCCCCAGGTCTGATAGCCTTCTAAAGCTTCTCGACCAACAACTGCCATTATGCTCCCCCTGGCCCTCTAGCCCCAGCCTGCGCCAGATGGGACACTTTGAGTCACAGTGGGTGGCACATTGGGCCAATAGACCTATCAGTCTCCTCCACTGGCCGCAATGATGTGTAATCAGACCCGGAGTTATGGTGTACTTACTGCCAGTGGGAACATAAACACAAGAGGAGAGGCGTTCCTCTCTCCATGCTGTGTGTGAAATGAATGATGTTAATCCACACTGCAGCATGATAAAGAAGACAGTTCATACCAGCGCAGGAGGACAGGACACACAGGCAGGCCCCCAAACACAGACAGATTGGACTAGGGTGCCAGCGTGCATGATGGGAGCGATTACATCCCAAGCATACAGTAACTGCCTCATAATTAAGCTGAGGGAGTGTAGACATCACCGCTGCCAAAAAGCATTTCCTCTCACACAGCGGTGCTGCGTTTACTAGCCTCTCTCTTCTCCCTCCCCTGTCACAGCTTCGCTACGGCTGCACGGCCCGGTCACCTCGTGGCTTCACCGTCTACTGGACCACAGAGAACTTGATCTCAGAGAGCGTTAGTCTTCTTAGCCTGGCATGGAGAAAAGACACCATTTTATCCATTGAAAAGACGATGTCATGTATGATAACTGTGTACCCGCTGGATGCCAATAAAGTTTCCCTCTTCAAACTCAACGCGACATCTGTGCATGACACAGAGGAGAATCCAAACAGAGGAAAAACTGAAGGAGGGGAAAAGTTCACCGCCACCGTATGAGCATAAAGAAGTAGAGGAGAGTAGAGGAGAGAGGTGGATAAAAGAGAGAGAGAGAGAGAGAGAGAGAGAGAGAGAGAGAGAGAGAGAGAGAAGAGTGAAATGGAGTGGTACAGACGCCCAGCTGCAGACGTAGCCGCAAGCCACAAAACAGAACCTAGGAGCGCTCTGTTTCCCCTCCTGAAGAACACGACAGGAAAAACATCCCACCACAGCAAGAGACTGGATAAAAGTGGGCCAGCAGGCAGCCAGCCAATCCCTAGGGATGCCCAGAAGCTGTCCTACATCTACCTCAGTCTCCATCTCCCTTTCTAAAGTCCCTCCTTTCTCTCTCTCTCCTCCCTCCCTCCCCCCCCCACAGTCAGAATCCCGATGTATTGAGGGTTGCCTCCTGCCCTGTCATCGCCTGCCAATACGAGGGGCCAGTGTTCAGTGAGGGGTGGTGAGGCTTGACAGGTGAGTGGAGGGAAGATGGATGTCTCTGACACCGCCCTCCTCACTCTCTGATTGCCCCTTGTTGGCAGAAACAGACCTGCCAAGGTAATCGCTGCAGACTTTTTTTTTTTTTTCCTCCTATGCACAAGCCATGATTACATCTAGAATGGGCTAATTCTAATTAATTAAGAGAGTGGGGCTTGTACAGTCCGCCCGGGCTACTATCCAGACTGAACCCTCATCCATGGTTGGCCGGCCCTTAACAGATGCTGTTAACAGCTTTTTTCCAGCACTGTTTCTGTAGTTATGCTGATACTGATTCAAGTTTAGAACCTGGCTAGACATGGCGATGATAAATCAGTAATTAAGAAATCAATAAAGTCTTCTTGTACAGTATGTTCAATAACCTTTTTCCACTGTGATTCAAAGGGTTTGTATATTTCCTGCCACTTATTTCACCAGAAATCAGTTGTTGCTGTCAAGAGTTGATAAACTAGAGAGGGATGGACATTCATGAGTTGAGACTGGCATTCTGGCTGAAACTTGCTCCATGTCTGAGAGAATGGATGGATTCCCATTCCCTAATAATTAAGAGGGGGCAGTCTACCTGATATGACAGCCCTGCCCTCTGTTTAAAGAGGGCAAGGAACGGAAATGTCAAGTCTGGAAGGCAGCCAGCCAAGAAAACACCAGAGAAATTACACCAGGATTGATCTCCAGAAACCAATAAAAGGGAAGCAGACTTAAACAGAACCCCTCGACATCTAACTGCAAACAAGGATAGCGTTCAGGAATTGGCCTAAATTGAGGATAGATTGATGGTGCACTTGCTGCTGAAAAATCAATGTGGTAAAATATGAGATAGTGAGGCATCAGAGATAAATAGACATGACTGTAGCTATCTAGTTGTGGAAAATTAATCAGGCTTTCATCGTACATCACGTCAGAAAATGAATCCTCTCTGCAGCCTTAATGAGATTAGTTTATATAGACCTCACAGTTTATAGACAGGAGACAATCGATGTTCTCTGTTTGTTTTTTTAGAGGAACACCAATCACTTTGGAATAACTCATTTTAGAATAACACATTACATGTTAAAACAAGAGGACACTGTTATATATAACCTTTACTTCAAGCTTAAACTAACAGTAGTTCTTAGTTTTTTCTTTTAGTTTCTGTTCCACTTTGTCAACCCTAAAAATAATTTACCACAGTAATTCAGAGCTCTCCTTTTCAATTAAAGGGAAGGTCACGATTTTCAGAGGGAAGCAAATGAAACATAGACTTGCTTTTTAATGAGGAGCCACACTCTGGAGTGTGACTTTCTAACTCCATGTTTGAATAAAAGTACTTAGTATTGTCAAATGGACTGCAGCAGGAGTGAGAGATATAGAGAGAGAGAGAAAAAGAGAAAGAGAAAGAGAGAGAGGAAGAGAGAAAAAGAGAAAGGGAGAGAGAGAGAAAGAGAGAGAAAGAGAAAGAGAAAGAGAGAGAGAGAAAAAAAG
The DNA here is from genome assembly GCF_951799395.1 of Argentina silus. Lineage (NCBI taxonomy): Eukaryota > Metazoa > Chordata > Actinopteri > Argentiniformes > Argentinidae > Argentina > Argentina silus. The sequence continues at coordinate 17,224,050 of NC_139663.1, forward strand.
GGAGAAAAAGAGAGAGTAAGGGACAGAGAGAGAGAGAAAAAAAAAGACAGAAAGAGAGAGATGAACGGCTTTGAAAGGAAGTCATAATAAAGGTACGATAATGGGTGGTGGGCATTGGCAGCAATCTGCAGAGTGGCAGCAGGGGGCATGTTGATATACTACACTCTCCATCAGTTGCCTCCACACAGCAATGTAAATGTGAGTGATCACTGGGAATAGGACAGGAATATGATAAGGAATCATCCCCATCTCAGTGCTGCACTCATAATAGATCTACAAATCAATACCAGTGGCTCAGTGGCTGTTGGCTAGCCACCAGCGCTCCTGTCCTGGGCTGTGTGTCCTCAACATGTGACCCCTAAAAGTTATTTTCTCTCAAACTTCTGCAACATGAGGCACAACATGTGCCATATTAGGGATAGCTAGGCAAGGGTTAGGGTAAGGGCTAGGGTTAGGGTAGGGGCTAGGGTTAGGGTAAGGGTTAGGGTTAGGGTAAGGGCTAGGGTAAGGGCTAGGGTTAGGGTAAGGGCTAGGGTAAGGGCTAGGGTTAGGGTAAGGGCTAGGGCTAGGGTTAGGGTAAGGGCTAGGGTAAGGGCTAGGGTTAGGGTAAGGGCTAGGGCTAGGGTAAGGGCTAGGGTTAGGGTTAGGGTAAGGGCTAGGGTTAGGGTTAGGGTTAGGGTAAGGGCTAGGGTTAGGGTTAGGGTTGAGTGCTACACATATGATGTAGCCTGCCTATTATGCCCTGGTCGACTACATCATATGTGTTGCACATAGACAACCACACACTCATCCTGTTTTTTGCGTTAACCACTTACCAGACTGGTAACCGCTCAAAAGGGGGAAAATTAGGCACCAAAACTCAATACTAAACCATCTAATGAGACTATTGAGGCAAACAAGGGCCCAGAAGTTTGTATGAACAATGTGTGCCTTGGGAGGTCATTAGGGCAGGCTGATATATTCAGTAAACAGCCTCCTGGCAAAAAACTGCGCACTTCCTCTCTTACCAATGCCGACAAACCAGCGGGGATGGAACAGTGGTCCGCCTATTACGCAAGTGTGGCCGCCAGACGTGTGATTCTGTAGGGATCAGCGGCCCCAGCGATGTACAGTTCAGCCCTGCAAGGGCAACCAGACGACAAAAGGAGAACATGAACAGTCAATCCGGCTTTAGCTAGAGGGGTCTGATGAGTTAATGGAAATTAAAGTTTTATGTAAATCAGAGCCGACTGCCTGGCCTTCCCGTAGCTTTATCACATGCAGACGCACTATATCGAATTCAAATAAGCTGCCATTGGGAATAATAAACAACTTGCCTAACAACCTCAAACTCATGAAATACTCATGAAAAATCCCACAACAAGTGGGACTTGAAACGTGTTGTAAAAGGGCTCACTACTCGTAGCAGACGGGGAAAGATTTTTGATTGGTCCCGAGACTGAGGTTAACATTATTGATTCATGATTCAGGGTTTACACAAGTGTTGGTTGGCAAAGTTGCATCAGATCCTTCTTTAATTATCAATGACAAGATGAAGGGTAAAGCAAGCTGATCAATTGCATTGGACCATGATCAAACAGTTGACTGAACAAATCCATATGAGACCAACATGGATGGTTCATATGAGGTCTACAGGTTTTACCTCAATATCCCATGTAACTCAATTACAAGTAGCTTTATTTCAGCAGGACAATATGAACATGTTGAGTAGTAGGCCACCCAATGAGAAGCTGATATACTACAGGGGTATACACTGGATAACGAATTTAGGGCCTTTTTCCGAGATCAATTCGTTTTGCGTGGCACACTGACATCTTGTGGTGACTTAAGGACCACTTCGATTCACCAACAGTTAGCGAGAGGAGAGGGGTGCTCATGACACAAAATGTTCAAAAACAGGGAATGATTCCGTGTTTAGCCTTCCAATTAAATTAAAGCGATGGTAAACAAGGCCATTACAAATAACTCCCCCCCCGAAGGAAAAACTCAGCGCTTGACAGAAAAACAAGGCAGATGACAGCATAGTCTTTTGCATTTGCATTTATTCATTCAACAGATGCTCATTTAGCAGATGTTTCCCTCCAGAACCATTTCATTTAAATTAATGAAAATGGAGACAGATTTAGTTAGTTACAAGGTAAACACAGTATATATTTTATTTATATTTTAATATCACTATAAAGACAACTCATAAAATGTACTATTAGCACAAAAATAACTCTTCAAGTGCTTTAGGCATGTACTAAAGGGCGATGACAGTTAGCAGCTCCACTGTTTCACTCAAATGGCAGTAAGGAGAGGACTATCCATGTCCACGTCATGGTCCTTTCAACCCCCCTCTCTGAGGTAAAACCCCCATTGGCAAAGCGGTGGTCCTTCTTTAAGGCAACATGTGTAAGAGAACAGTATATCAGGTATCAGGGTCACAATCCTTATTGGCATCTCTCAAGGGTGCAAAACTCATACTCCTTGAACTCCGATTGGATGGATGCTACCTTGAGACGGTTGAGCTGGACTGTGATTGGCTAGAGGAGGTGGTGGCAGCACTGAGCTGGGAGAAGCCACTGTGACTAGACTCAAGACTGGTCATAGAGCCCCTGGATGGATGGACAGACAGACAGACAGACAGACAGACAGACAGACAGACAGACAGACAGGCAGGCAAAAACATGTTTAAAAGTAGATCAATAACACTCATTCTTTAGAAGACAATCTATCCTCCAATCCACCTTTAACTGTCATCCAACACATTGTTTCATACAGATGCAGAGGACAAGAGAGGAGGGGTGGGGACTGGTGTGTCAACTGACCTGAAGTCGTGGGAGCCCAGCACCTCGGTGTAATACATGACCTTACACTTGTGAGAGGAGACCTGCAGGGAGGCCAAGACGTCGTCTACTCCTGGCAGGCTGGACGCAGAGCAGGCTGGGATGCTGTGGTACCTCCACTGGAGGATGTAGAACCCTGGCCACCGCGTCACATGGGAGCCCTGGAGGGGAGAGAGGGGGGTGGGTGGTCAGAGGGGAGCTGTGTTATGGGACAGATCAAAACTGCAAGGGAATGGTTAAAGAGAATACCTTTACAGTCATTAGTAAGCATATTTAGCCTAAAAAACAACAACTTTAGTATCAGTAATCGGTTAGATTTGAGTCGATACAACAGGTGGTGTTTGTGTTTTCAAACGTATTAATTTATATTTCATCTGGCCCAGGGGAGAACTAATAGCTGCGGTTGTAAAAATAGAATACTGTTTCGGCTGAACATATTCTCTAAAACCGTGGGAAATACAACCTAATGAATAGATTAATTCTACATCAGTAGCAATTCATCAAAACCAGTGGAGACATTGTCATACTGGTGTTGTATTTGAATGTAGTGTAGGTAAGTGGATGTTCAATGTATTTTCCCCTCCCTCTACCGCTCTCTGTGTACCTGGACACTCTCTCCCTCCTTGCAGATGAGGGCCGTCTCCACCATGCTGTAGTCCTGCCCCAGCACCCAACACCTGTCGATCATCTGCACGTTGTTGGTCGACGGGGACGTGATGCCGTGGGCCCCCAGCGTGTCCCTCTTGGGGGGCTGGGGAGCCCTCCTGGAGTGGTAGATGTTGAAGATCACGTCCCCTTTGCACACGTCAAAGTCCCAGGTGACCACCGAGGAGGCGTCCGTGATCTCGATCAGCAGCTGGAAGTGGATGTAGTAGTACAGGGTGAACACAGAGCTGCAGACACTACATCATTAAAAATGTGCAATCTGGAATTCAAAAACAACAACAACACTGTCTCCCCGCCACTTTTTTGGTAAACAGCTGAGGGATGGGGCTGGAGAAATGTAACAACTCTCAATTTCATAGACAATTCCATGAGATCAAAATGATAGTTTTAACCATGTTTTGAAACTATACAGTGTTTGTTTACAATTGCATTATTTACAAACAATGAAGTAAACCAAGCTTATACTTTGGGTTCTGATGGGGTAAGACTAACTAAGGTCACAAAGCATTTATAAGTTAAATCTTTAAGAATAAATGGCTATATATAATTCATTTAAAAGTCCACAAATGTATGTAGCAATCCCAGATTGCCCCTTGAATCATCTGAACAGGTTATTGGCTTGTTGCTGGTGGCAGTACTGCACTGATCCAGCAGGGGGCATCCTAACCCACTGTTTCAGCACAGTCAACTGAGAAGCTCACATGCAGACAAGTGCCAAGTTCCACTGCAATACTTCAACGTCAGGGTAGTGGCCAGAGACTTCTTTGGAATTGGACGACGGTGATAGTTTTACCTCATGTGGAGCTCCTTTGAAGACACTGGCACTCTTGTAGATGGCGTCAGTCCAGAGGCGCACCTCTTCACTCTCCAGCTCCTCTGCCGTCCTGTACAGAGACTTGGGGACCACGCCGCCCTCTGGGACCTCACACTGGAAAGGCAGGAATGTGGGGGGGGGGGGGAGACATGAGACAAGAGATGCAAGAAGCCCTCAGCTCTGTCAGCACAGATAGCCATGTTGGATCTTTGTCATCGCAATTGACATCCGCTCTTCTAAAGCCTAAGTTCTCTAAAAAGAGTCAGAACAAGATTACACGACACTTTAGCAGATAGAGAACTGATCTGCAGAATAGAGGGTTTCTGTATTCTGTGAACATTTATAGAAGATAATCTGCCAGACTCACCATGCAGTCCCCTCCCAGGAAATCAGGGATGACCTCCTTGTCGATGTAGTCCACCAGGCCTCCGGGCCCCTGGTAGTCGTTCCCGGCATAAATGAGGAACTTGTTCCGGGTGTTCTCATCGATGAACGGACTGACCTGGAATCAGAGCACAGAGACTCACTGTCATATCACGAGGTAATCCAGCACATCACAGTTAAGTCGAACTGCAATGCCAGTTGATGAAATTACTCACACATAATGAAACCTCCATATACGTACAGGGCTCCAAACTAAGTGAACGTTTTCATGTGATTTCCCATCTGCATGTCAGCCAGCACGTGATTTGGCCGCACCAACATTTTCTCACCATGAGTAGGCTAAATCATCTTAGAAATTAACTCGCCATTTGCATTCAGAGACTACTTGTGTGTGTGCTAAACATTCCTCTTCTCATTTCAAAAGGTCTTACTATTTACAGACACATACAGACACACATTACATGCTACATCGCCTATTCTTTGATAAGACAAAATATGATCATGACATCGCAATTCCATGCGAGGGAAGCACTTCCAGGCATCATGCACACTGACAGTACAGGCCAAGACATGTCATATAGATATCGAATGGAGAGAAAATAGTTAAGGATTGTCTACAGAAATTATAAGGCTTCATTCCCTATCCTTACAGAGTCTTTATTCCCCATCCTCACAGAGTTTTTAAATCTCTATTTGGCATCACAATTTAGGCCAAATCACTTTTGTTCCTCGTTTTTCAAAAATTGGACAGATGTGTTTCGCTTTGGCACTGTGCACAGTAGGGTTAGGGTTAGTGGCTGTGGCTTTTACTTCAGCGGACGAAAACGACCAGAGAATAACCGTGATTCTAAACATGACTTGTATAAATTGTGCGCATAGCATCACTCAAAGGCTATTAGAACAAAATGACAACGAGAGGGCTGAATGAATATCAAACATGTTTATTTACAATTTATTTTTACTCATACAGCAAAGTCAAATGGTCACAGTGAGTGAGTGAGTGAGAGAGAGAGTGAGAGAGTGTGACATGACTGGTGCTTACCAGTGTCCAGAGCACAGGGAAGACTCTGGGTGCTCTCAGTATGAGCAGGCGTCCCAGGGTCTCAGGGTAGTTGGCCTCCACCACCTCTATGATCCTCAACAGGGCTTTGACACCTGGTCTCCACAGATGACGCATGTTCAGAGCCTCCAGGTCCACCAGGCATGTCCAGCAGCTGGCGGGAACAGATGCGGGGGGATATTACATCACAGGCTCAGGACTGAGACAAGCACACAGCGTGAGGGGAATTCATAGTAAGTCTAACTGTAGGTACCTAATGGGTCGGCCGAAAACTCTGGTGTTGTCTTGACAACGCCTCAGACCCTCCTCGTTGATGGACAGCACCTGAAGGAGAGTCGGAAAGTGAGGGGTTTACATACATGTTCAACAAGGTGGGAATGTGGGGAATAGGTGTACAATATTTGTGTTCTTTCATGTGTGTGTGTGTGTGTGTGTGTGTGTGTGTCTTACTCACTTGTCTCAGTAGGGACTCCTCACCCAAGGCACGGACCAGACCCTTTGTGTCCATTTGTCCAAGTCGTAAAATATACAGAGGTCGCCCATCTACGACACACACAGATACAAAGACACACAAAATCATGAAAAACATTGTCAACTAGATGACCAGTGTAAATCAGGTTGACATGAGAGGTTTGTTATTTAAAAAGATGCCAAAATATTCATAGAGAACCTGAAACAGTTGCTTTTAGGTCACACCTACATTACATTCATCCATGATTAAAGTGGCAGTCATTTCATGTTAATGTCAGCTATTTATGGCCAGAAATTTATTTCTATGTGGGAGCTAGACTTCCTGGACTGAGGCCATTGAAGACTGATTGGGGGGGGGGGGGGATAAATAACTCCCTGTCTGACTCACTGACCAACCGTGAGGAGGGGGGTTTTCCTTGATGACTCACAGAAGTGACTTCTAGAGAACCAACGTGACACAATTGTTGAGATCACCTTCAGGTAAACATGTATTGTGTAGCACAGTGATACTCAACGCTGTTCTTGGAGAGCCACGATGGGTCCTGGTGTTTCGTCCTAGCCTAGCCTGGTGCTAATCACACCTGATTGAACGAAATCAACTGATCTTCACTGCTGAGTTGGGGGACAGAAGCCTGCAGTGCTGTGGCTCTCGAGGACCAGGAGTGAACACCACTGGTGTACAACACATATGAACAGTCAGGTGAGTCATTTTCAGCTCTCGACACAGTACATTTCTACCCTCAACGTTCTCGACGATTCACCTCCGCTGTGACATACGGCGCTGTGTGGTTGTGGTTCTCACCCCTGTCGTGGTGGTGCCAGCCCCCGGTGTAGTAGTCCTGCAGTAGCTGAGGGCGCTCCCACGAGTCCAACAAGAAGTCCACCTGGTGCTGCTTCCTCCAGGTGAGCGACTGGCAGAGGATCTCGCGGGCCTTCTCCAGGTTGAAGTCCCTGGCCCGGAGGAAGCGCAGGACGTGCTGGTCCTTGGGGATCTGTAAGCAGGGACAGGAGAAGCTGAAGAGGGGAATGGGAGATGGTGGAAATGTGTGTGTGTGTGTGTGTGTGAGAGGGAGCCTTGTGGGCGTATCGGTTGGGTTGTAAATGTGGTGAGCCTGCTTGTGCGGATGTTAGTTTCGTTTGTTGGTGGGTGAGTGGGTGGCTGTACACGTCTGTATATGAGTTTGACCTTTTGCAGCTGTGTGTGTGTGTATATGTGTGTGTGTGTGTGTGTGTGTGTCTCACCTTCCCCTTGTGGGTCTCCTGCAGCCACTGGCGCAGTCGGATCAGGCAGCTCTCCTGCAGAGGCGTCAGGTCTCCTAGGTAACGCCTGATGTAGTCTGCATCCAACTTGTCTGCAATCAGAATGCAACAACGTACAGTAAACTCCCACATTTCCCATCAGACTACTGCAAGACCAAAAACAGGATTGTCAGAGCCATTTGAATTGGATTCAATGGGATCCAGACATGGTAGCCATATTTGTGTGTGTGTGTGTAGTGTCTGGCACACTGACCATCTGGGGACCCAGCCGGTAGTTCTGTGGGGCTGCCAGTGTCCTTCCTGGAGTGGGTCTCCTTGGCGTTGGGCACGGGGATGGCTTTGGTCGTGGCGAGGGGCAGCTGGAGTCTGGCAGTGACGTCTGCTCTGGCGATGGGGTTGGGGGGAGCTGCGGTGGGGGTCCAGCGGGGTATGTGGGTCACCCCCTCCTCTTCCAGTTCCTTCAGGAAATACTCTATGATCTCTTTACCCTGAGGGGGGTGGGAGGAGGCATACAGGTAGCTACTATTGTACGAAAACACTGTGGATAAAACACTGCAAGTCTGTTTGCAGTGTACACACACTTACAATAGCACACACATCCACACCCACACTCACCCTCAGCTGAGCAGGATATATGACTAAGCCAGCAGATGAGAGGAGATGCTGGTTAATACACCAGTCTAACTGGATCGACAGATAGCACTGTGTCTACATGGGCAGGATTGATGACGATTATGACATATACAGCAGTATCTCACTCATATCCTTACGCCATACATACATACACACCCCCCCCCCCCCCCCCCCCCAAGATAGGCATACTGTGTGTACACACACACACACACACACACACACACACACCTTTTTAATACTGCTGGCATACTGCTTCATGGCTAGCTTTTCCGCTGTGCTCTCAAAGCCGAAGAAGGACTTGATATCCAGATTGGCCGTCTGCTCAAAACACGTCCACTCCTCGTTCTCTGGGTGAACCTTTGGACGGGGGAAAGACACAGCAACAGACTTCATAAACTCATTCAAATCGTAAAGGTGACAGCGAAGGACACATGGACCATTAACAGGACACCCCCCCCCCCCCCCATTGCAGCCTTGTCATTGGTCGCTCACCGAGTAGTTGCAGAGCTCGTGGACGATGACTCTGTTGGAGAAGGTCTCGTTTGTGACCTCGATGTGTAGCGTCCGTTCCCTGTGGTCCAGAGTGTTCTTCTGGACGAAGTACAAGTAGTCCACCCCCGCCAGCTGCAGACAGAGATGGCAGGCTCAACACTAGACAACTGGCACGCCACCAGAACATTCCTTATTTCCGAGAGTTTAGACAGTTTAGGGTCACTGACATTTCTCTTTGCAATTACTATAGTAGGTTCTTCAGGGGAGCCTGGTGGAGGTAGAAATCGGAGAGGACGGGCTCATTGAAATGCATGGAATGGAATGAAGAATGGTATTTAAAAAATAAAATAAAAAACGGGTTAGCCCTCATTCCATTCCATGCATTTTACAATGAGCCTGTCCTCCGATTTCTACCTCCACCAGCCTCCCCTGATGTAATTCCGATAATCAGAGAGTAAAACAGATAGAGTAGACATTCCGGTAAAAACACAATAAACAAAACCAACTCGATAAACAAGTCATAGATCTGCTAAGGGAGATGGGAACGGGAGCCACTATGTGTGACATGAACTGTTGGCCTTAGTGCTTAGCTGTGAAAAGTCAAAAGGTGAGGTCAAAGGTGAGGTCAGTACCCTTTTGAGCAGCCGAGGGGCGTCCACCTCCACTTTACAGCGTCTCTCGGTGACCACCGTGGCTCCATCCTCACTGTGACGCTCACTGAGCACCTCGCTGTCCACAAACACCGGGACCAGATGGCAACTAGGGAACCTCCGCACATAGGCCTTAATGGGGGGGTGGGGGGGGGGGAGAAAGAAAGAGACAATGGTTATGCATTGCTCCGTGATGCTGCAACCCATGACATAATCAAGGGTAAATAACACTTGTGACAGTCAGCACAGGTTTTTTCTGGGTCATGTACACAACACGATCATTCTGACCAATAAAGCTGTTGTTGACTCAGTGTAAACACATCTTAAAAGAAAGTTTATAGTTTAGGTTAAGTGCCCAGTCTCAAACCACAGCTCTAGGGCTCTTTTAAATCATGCTCTTCTCTTTGCATTTATGGCTCACATGACGGCCGGGGCAGTTAGCCAGGGGGCCTCCTGCTCTGTCAATATTTACACCTAACTCGGAGTCTGCGGTCTGGGGGCCTCCGGATGCCCTCACAGACAGAGGGCAAAGATCTCTAGTGAAATCACATCAGAGAGTTGAACCAGAGTCCGTCTCAAGTGCGCCAGTTATGTCATCCCGATTTGATAAGGTTTCTGCTGGCTCAGACCAGAAGTCCCTGGCTGGAATACATTTTGATTGGTTCGCAAAAAACAGGTTGATGAACTTCTGGCTCCTGAATGGCCTTGACAACGTACGCAGTAACATCGGTCAGTACTTCAGCAAAGGAAGTCGCCTGGACTTGACACCGACACACAAACGCACACATGCATGCCTGCTTGCCCGCCCCAACACACACACACACACACACACACACACACACACACACACACACACACACACACACACACACACACACACACACACACACACACACACACACACACACACACACACACACACACTCACACTCACAGCCATGTGTTAATGACATGTGTGGGTTCTACACACCACACTCCAGATTAGCACAAGAGTGCAAAGTGCCCAGCGATCTCCCACTGACAAACACAAACGCTTGCACACCCACCCACACACACACACGTCTAGTTTACATTTCAGTGCCAGCCTTCATCAAATAAAATCATAGCCGCTGTGTGCGGCTTTATCAATCCAGTGACAAGACCACACAGACGTTGTCCAGAGGGCACTGATAGAACGACCCCAGGATTTACAGTTGACTACACAGCAATACCTCCAGCTGCAAAGGAGGCAAAACAAATACCTTTCTATGATTGGGGCCATACTGGGCATACATCCCTCTCTCTCTCTCTCTCTCTCTCTTTCTCTAACCGAGCTAAACACAAAGGACGTATACAGTACATAAAACACGTGGGCTACAGTTGGATAGCCGCGGGTGCATTCATTGTCCATTGTGTAACAAAACAGTGGCTGCCTTTCAGACAACAAAACAGCCACTGAAATTCAGAGCCTTAAATGCATACTCCCGCTATTTAGGTCTCCATCTAGCCTCCAAAACAGAATATGTCCATTATTTGGTGTCTGACTTGTTGTTTAGAGTCCACCCATAGCTACAGTATAGACATGTTCGAATTGTGATGACACTGCAGTAGGGGTTCATTTCTGAACGCCATTGTAGTCACAACACAGTACAAAACCCCCCAGCTACCCGTTCTGCACGTCAAACTACGCTGCCTTTAAACATGAACAACAAATGTAGAAATATATATGTGTGTATATACACTCACTGAGCACTTTATTAGAAACACTATGCTAATACTGGGTAGGGCCTCCCTTTGCTCTCAAAACAGCCTCAATTCTTCGTGGCATTGATTCCACAAGATGTGGGAAACATTCCTTTGAGATTCTGGTCCATGATGACATGGTTGCATCATGCAATTCCTGCAGATTTTTCAGGTGCACTTTCAAGCTGTGAATCTCCCGTTCTACCACATCCCAAAGGTGTTCTATTGGATCCAGATCCAGTGACTGGGAAGGCCACTGAAGAACACTGAACTCATTGTCATGTTCATGAAACCAGTTTGAGACGACTTTTGCTTTGTGACATGGTGCGTTATCACGCTGGAAGTAGCCATTAAAAGATGGGTAAATTGTGGCCATGGAGGGATGCACATGGTCAGCAACAATACTTAAATAGGCTGTGGCATTCAAGCGATGAACACACACACAGGGAATTCATTAGGACATTCCACAAAGTGGGAAATATTGTAGTCAATGATGAACTGTCTACCAATAGGTTAGCCCAGTCCTACAGCAGAGAGAGGTCAGGAGTGACTCAGTCACAGCTGTCAGTCAGCCAAGACGAGAGTCAGCCACTCGGAGGACACCAGAGGGGGGATGGGTGGATGGGGGATGGGGGAAGTCTCTCAGTTTACTGTAATCTCGGCCGCATGTACAGTTTCACTGACTGTCAGACTGTTTCCAGCTAGCCCCACCACTTTGCAATCTAAAATACCTTTGCATATATGTCTTTTAATGACTCTATAAGTGGTTAAATGGTGGTATCTTAACAATGCTCGTATGTGGCAGACATTGCTGCAACTGGTTCAACAGGATTTTAGAGGAAAATTTTTAAAAAAAAAATGCATCACAAGGTTTCTTAACCAGGTTTGAGGACATTACATAAGTTTCCAGCTTAACAGATCACAAAGAGCAAGATACCACGTTAAAACAGAACAGAAACTATGAATGAGAAACCAGGGATCTGAATGTCGAGATAAGCCTCATATAAAAAAAAAAAATAATAATAAAAAAAGATTGATGAAAAAAATAAATTAAAAAAAACTACACAGAAATTGTTCTGAAATGACTGAGAAATCACTTGTATGCATTTCACGCCAAGGAATACACTCTCTAACCTTATTGATAAGGCTGTGGGGTGAACAGGTGGCGAGTTTGATAACCCTCTCACAACATGTTCTGTACTTTTCTGTACTGTGCTATTGCAGTGGTCCTATGAGCTCTATCAGGGGAGGCCAGCTGTGGCGGTCGCAGCCACAGAGGGGAACAGAACGCAGTGAGGGAGGTCCTAATGACACCCTGGGCCTAGTGCAGCCTATCAGACACAGCTAAGCAGGAAGCCACAGAACAGACTAGGCATAGGGGGGGAGGGGAGGGAGGGAGGGGAGGGAGAGGAGGGGGAGAGGAGAAGAGGGTGCTTTTGAACAACCACAACAACACTTCACAACTGATACCAGTCTATACCCTACCTACAAAACATTCATCTTTTCCGTTCTCTTTATCCAGTGCAGGAAAGAGGCACCGACAACAGGGTACTGTATGTCCCTGTCTCACAAGCCAAACCCATAAAAACTATTTCATGAAGAATAAACAACAATAGTACATCCATAATAGGTAACCTAGCTAGCCAGGCAGGTAGTAGCCACAACAGGCCATAGCATGCTCTGAACCCCATAGAGCATTAGAATAACTTGACAGATGACCCATATGGTAATGTACGTGGGGCAGCATCATGGTTATACATTGACTGTTCTTGGTGGCGGGGAGGGGTGTGTGTGGGGGGGGGGGTTTGACCTCCTGTAAGAATTGTACAGGAAGTACACACTGACTGTGCCCCGCTCAGACCCTGTGATCCTCATTTCACAGAAGTACAGTAGGATTACTGCTGACTACGAGCCAAAAAGTCATGAGACTTGTATTACACTGTTGTTTTTGTGTCTGTTTCTTTATGCCTTACGGCCACTATCCAGAATTACTGGCGTATCAATGTCGTTTCCTGTTTAGCGATGCCGTGTCGAGTGGGGACAGACATGACACAGCATGAAATTCTTGCGAAAATCCACAAGAATGTTGCCAGGCCAAATTCACTGGAACGGTACTTGGTTTTACATACAAGTTATTACTAGCAGGAAAGCCTATGTAATTACACTGTGACAGACTCATAACAGCATGCAGTTCATTCTTCACCCATCAAAAGTGGATAGGCAATGTTCTCACTAAAGAAAAATGCAAACATTACATAATATGAGAATGCATAGAAATCATGTGTATGAAAAGGCTTGGCTCCTTAGAAACCTTTGTTTCAGCTGCACAATAACACTGGCTGAGAGTCTGACTGGACATCTGTGTCAAATTTGCACAAGAGAACTCACAGCAACCTATCACAAACAACACCTAAATCTAGTTTCAGACACACAAACACACACCCCCGACACACACACACACTAAAACTCACCGCCATTATCAGTTCAAAGGGTGTTTTGTAGACCCTCACGGGTGACTGGTATTGCTGCACCATGATTGTAGTTCATCCACAGGTGCTCCTCTCTGTAAACCAGTCACAGACAAACCCTCAGTTAGAGATCTAATGACACAGCACAGAAGAATAGCAACAAACGACATGTCATCCACTGTGTCTGCAAAACACAAGTCCACATGTCATCATCTATTGAGCAAAGGTTAGAGGAAAGGGATCCAAGAGACAACAAAGAGAAATGCTGTTTCATCAGCTGCAATCAACATGGACAGCTGGGCTCATAATAGACTGTCCTCAGTGGAAATGCACTTAACCCGCTAGAGAAGCAATTTATCAACTCAATGATACGTATAGGCCAAGAACGTCATTTGAAATGGGATATGCTGTGCATGATGTGAACTTTTCTCAGTATCTTATTTATTCTTGCACTCCTCTTCAATCATAATAATCATTTTTTTATGCAATCCCAACACAGTTAACACAGGTGAGATATAGTACGTGGACAGTATGAGAAAGGTCAATTTTAGCAACTTGTCAACATCACCAATAATGTACAATTTACAGTTTAAAGTATTCAGGTGTTGATTGTGGCATTGGTCAAGGTGATATCTATCTATTATTTACATAAGAAATCTGATAAACATTGCCTACAACGCTTTTGCACTGACACGTTGACCACAAGTACAATTAAAGTCTAACTTTACTTCATCATCGGGAATCATAAAGATTGCCGGATATAATAAAGGCGCGTGTATTTTGGTCATATTTCTGCATGTTAAACCCACAGGGCATTCTTGACACAATCCGACCAGGAATTCATGGTCCCTTCGCTACTTTCTTCTAACGAAATTGCCTATTTTTGTCCACTACGACTAGGCCTTGAACCAGTACCCCCCCCAAAAAAAAATTGTTCCAAAAAAAATAACGCTAAAATGACCTTACCTTACCAGATCAATGTTCACTCTCGAAGACGGGCAAATAACGTTGATCACTGATCTCTCTCAATTATAGAAAGTCCATCCTGATGTCGCCCAGAAATAAGGAAAAAAACGGACTTCACATTCGAGTTTTGGCGAGTTGATGTGGCATGAAAAGACCAGCAGAGCGTTCTGCCGACTTCCACTGTCAAGTATTTCTAAAACTCCACCCCTTTTTTTCAGCGCAGCACATTTCGGAACATTTGGTTACGTATTCATGACACTCGTTTTGGAAAATGGCCAGTAGATGGAGCTAGAGATGTATGGACTTAGTGACTGCAGCATACATTTCACTGAGTGAATGAATCACCGACAGTTTGACAAGTGGACTAGTTTCCTTCAATGGATGACAGGAAAACATTAGACACAGCAAATTGACCTATGAGCAGACTACACTACTGAAGTCCTAATTCCAACCAGACTTGAATCAACTACCCATCTTTCACGTGTTAACCCAAGTATAGACAATCGAATTTCACCTCCATTTCAGCTTGGCACCGCTATTTTTCACTTGGATAGCCTTGATGATGACAACTAATTTCTTTTAAAAAAAATAAAGAAAAACCATTGAATGAGGAGGTGTGTCCAAACTTTTGACTGGTACTGTAGTCTTGGTCTCTCTATTAGGCTCACCTTGGCAGAACAATGATGTGAACACTGCCATATGTAACTACTAGGGATATGTGGCCGCTGCTTCAAGTACATTGCCACGTCACTGGACTGGGCCGACGCAGAATCGTACTGTATGACTCAGGGGGCGAACCTAGCCTCTGTGCACAGTCTGGCTGAACAGACTGCCATCAAAACCCTGATTAAGAGTCAGGACCCAGAGGATGGATAGACCTGCATCGGCCTGTCTGACACCCACAAAGAGGGCAGGTGGATGTGGTCTGATGGGTTCAATGTGGTCTTCACCCACTGGGAAGCAGGTCAGCCAGTTAATGCACACGGAGCTGTACACACAAACTACCCCTCTGTGAAGAGATGGAATGATCTGCCTTGTTCCGCTGTTTGGCGTTTTGTCTGCGCCATGCGTCTCGTCTACGCTTCTATAGAGAAGGACGAGGCTGTGTCTGAACCTGGCTGTCATGAATTCTTTAGTGAATTCACCTTGGTTTTCAATAATAAAGAAACCTCTTATCTTAAATAAAAATAAAAATTCAGTATTTGTGTTGAGGGGTTTTTAGCAAATGTAACATGTCTTGCAACATTGTATACAATGCCTTGATTACCATCACTGTAAAACAAAAACTAATCTCGGATAAAGTTTGTACCACAATGAGCTTTGTAAGTTTATTAATACCCTATTTTCATAATTCATTATAATGTGTTGATAATGTATGTAGATATTAAAACAATAAAATACAGGCTAGATAGTATGGATGTATTCATTCGCTTTGGAAAATGGCCACTAGATGGAGCTAGAGATTTATTACTTTGTTACTATATTATAAATGTTGCTTAGGAGTAGCCTACAAAGGAATCACCAGTGTTCATCACCTGTTTGACAGTGGACTAGTTTCCTTCAGTGGATTACAGGAAAACATTACACACAGCTCCTCAAATTTCAAATAGACCTATTAGCAGATTGCACCACTGAAGTCCTTATTCCAACCAGACCTGTAGACCTCCATTTCAGCTTGGCACCGCTATTTCAGCATCCCCATCACTTTCGATAGCATTGATGATGACAACTAGGGTATGCAACAGGGGTCAATTGTAACAGCCTGCTTTTCTCCCATCAGAAAACAAGCTAGAGAGGTGGAACTCACACAGCACATGGACAGTTTTCTCACTGCATAAAACAATTCAAATTCAGTCAAATATCTCACCTCAACTGCAGGTTATACTGGGAAAATTCATTTTTGAGGGGTAAATATAACATTTCCCACTGCCTGTATGTGTTTCCAGAGCTTTAATATCCACAAATCCAAACCAATATTTGATCACTGTTATATTGAGTAAACACTGACATGATTGTTGTGTCAATGTTTTTGTGTCTTGCTAACACACGAGGTTTAGTCATGGCTATTTAGGTCAGGGGTTTTTGTAAAACAATGTTACATTTCCCCTATATGCATAGCAGCTATAATATGAATACTAGTTATTTTAACTTTGAGATATACAAAAGACTATCTTGTGATAGCCTTAGTGATTGCAGAGTGAAAATCAAGTTGCAAATGGGTATGGTCTGAGTAGCATCAGTTGCCCTTTTGACATAGAGACCATTACAGAGCTGTAAGATGTCTCGAGTGAAACTAATTCAATGTCTCTACGTGTTTCTTCACTGGAAACACGTAGAACACGTAGAACTGTACCCTCTACCACCCTCTGTCCTTAAGTGAATTAAGTGTCCTTGGTTTTCAATAATAAAGAAACTTCTTAGTGAAAGAATAAAAAGTCACTGTTTCTCCTGATTTGAATCACATTATACTAAGAACAAGTGCATTGGCTGTAGAAAGTCAAGGTTGTAAAACAATGTTTCATGAACATATCACAGTGCTGTCAAAGAAGTTCTTGCTGTAGCTCCGGGATATAGTGGGCTTCACTCCAGCATCTACCAGGCTACAGCTGAGTCTGCGGTGCCTCTCTCTGGTCTCCCCCGGGCCCAGCCTGGCCCCCTCCGTACCAAGCCTTCAGATACAGCATTTGGAGGGGCGGTTCAAAGCTGCTGCATCAAACATGATCTAGCAAGGCAGATAAAAAAGTTTGAATAGAGCAAGGGACAGACAGGGAAGGGTTTAAACAGTTAGAGACTCTCTCAGCAAAAAGTGCCCTCTCAAAGATCTTTTAGGGAAGAGGCATAACATGTGCTTGTTTTGGCAGTGAGCGTCTTTTTATCTGCATATCCCAGGCTTCAGATCTTTTTGGAAAGAAGTTGTGCCATCTTTGGCATCAGTTAAGAAAGCATTAAAATGCGAATGGTCAAAAACAAAGATAGACTCTTCTTCCTAGGATGCCTCGCCATGGCTGTTAACAGGATACTGGTTGGGTTTGTGTGTTGTGTGTCAGACTCAAATCACTCTCCCTTTTAAACAAAGTAACTATTATGTTATTATCACATAATTAGCATTCTTGGAAAGGAAATAGCATGTTAATTGCAAACTGTGGAATAAAGCCCAACCAAGTAAATGTTCATTTAAAACCCCCCATTCGGATGCACAGCTGGAGCTTAGAATGTGCTTGCCAAGCCAAGATCTTTATTTTTTCTTCTTCTCTTTTTTTGGTGGGGGACATCCGCAGCCCTGCTGTCGCTTGTCAACTTAGATAATGATCGCAAAAACACAGAGCAACAACACTTTTTAGCTCTTGAAATGGTATCATAATGAGCTACAGTACAGTACCACTGTGGTATCTACTGTATGCACTCTCTCTCCAGGACACCTGCAATAGCAGCACACATACTAATGAGGGTAACATAACTCACATTCATTCATTTTATTTTCATAACAATTGAAGTGATGAGTGTGGTATTGTTTTAACTTGATAACTACTGGGTTGATATTTGCCCCCAATCTCGCCTGCTCTTAATTGGAAGATTGCTGTTGTGGATCCTCATGGTAAGAGTGACCCGGTGGGTTATAATCCTGCACAAAGAGAAGGTCCAAACCTGTATTACGCTCTCCACTCCAGCTCTGACCTTATCATCCTCATTAGAAACAAATTGGCCCTCCTGTCTGATTAGCTCTAATGCTAATTGAATGTTTTCCTCCCCTGTAGAGTATGTCGCCTCCAGGACCTACAAGTCGCAAACACACATCTCATGTCTGTGGTCACACTCCTTCTTTTATCTCAGCTATCCCTCTCTTTTCTTATCTTAACCACTGTCAACAGAGGAATCGTTAAAACAGCCAATAGAAACCAGAATAGAAAGTGATATTGGTCCATGGGGCCACCGTACATCCTCACTACCCTGCTCTTTCATTAAATTCAGTCTGTTTTAATTAGCTGCAGTTAGTATAGTAGGTCAAGTTGGCTGGTGATTTCAGCTCAACCATTGTGTGTTCCTTTGGCTCCAGAAACTTCTGTGAGTTTTACCATTCTAGTTTCTGGGGAAGATACCTCAGGGAAGGAGTCAGTTGAAATTAAAACCGAAGCCCTCTCATAAAAATAAAAATATAAAATGCTTCGAGGGAATTGAACTAATTTCAGAACCAACAGTCAACTCCAAAAGTCCAAAAGCCTTGGAGTTTAACACTGTGGAATGGATCATTCAAAATCCAATTAAAACACCCCCTCACTCATGCTTTTCCAATCTTAACCAACTACAACCCACAAAAATTCAACATTAAGTGAGAAAGAGGTTGTGTGTGTGTGTGTGTGTGTGTGTGTGTGTGTGTGTGTGTGTGTGTGTGTGTGTGTGTGTGTGTGTGTGTGTGTCCATGCTGACAAGCACTATTGACACGAGATTGAGGGAAGTAGGCCTAAGGCTGAACTGACTCAGGATGCAAGCCTGCTGATCTGTATCAATACCTCATTAAAACTGTAGTTTCTGATAAACACACACACACACACACACACACACACACACACACACATACACGCACGCACGCACACACGCACACACGCACGCACTCACGCACACACACACGCACACACACACACACACACTGTGGAAAGTTTTCTTCCAGCTCCTCTTGGCAGATGTTGAGTTCTGGTTCAATGCAGTCTCTCTCAAATAACTTTGTGGGAGAACTTAGACACACACACACACACACGCACAAACACACGCACAAACACACACACACACACACACACACACACACACACACACACACACACACACTTACCTCATCCAGTGACTCCAGAGCACAGCAGCCAGTTAACACCAGAGTCCATACCACTTTGGCTATCAATCTATCAATCTAAGTTAACAGGTAGAAATTGGTGGACGGGCTTATTGTAATGCATGGAACAGAATGAGAAATGCACATACATTACAATGAGGGGACACAAGGTGTCCTATATCCTTACAGTTGTTGGAAACTGTTGGTAACTGTTGTAATATATATATATATATATAGAGAGAGAGGGGGGGGGGGAGAGAGAGAGAGAGAGGGGGGGGGGAGAGAGAGAGAGAGATTACATATACTGTATATGATGTTCATAAAATCCCCTGTGTATTGATATGAAATGTACAGCTCATACGCAGCAAGTTCCACCATGCGTGGGGAGAACTTATATAGCTCAGTATGCTATTGAAGCTGTGATTGCAGATTGTGAGGAATGATCGACACTTGTAGAAGGCACATATGTGGTAATTACCTTAGAGAGATTGGAAGGTTTCAAGACTGATTGCTTGAGTTGCTTTCAATTGACGGTCGCCATTCCTCCACATTCAGCCCTCCATCTAGTGATTAAGTGCTATCCATTGTTCTGAAGCGAGAGTTTCTTCTTTGTGTCGGACATGCATATCAAGGTTTTTACGGGCTAAAGAGAGTAGCAATGGAACCTGCAGCAGAGAGCAATCCATGTACTGCATGTGGTGTTTTGGTCCCTCTGGATTAAACAGCTTCATCTTAACCTGTTGGGTCAAAGAGAGCTGGACCATGCATCAGACAACTAACCATACCAAGAGACATACACTAACAATAGCATCCAGCAGAACATTTAGTCCAATACAATATTTGAAAACTGGAATTAATGAACACACAGTGATTAATTCATAATTGAAATAAAGGCCATCCAACTAAAGGAGACAAAGGTTACCCCCCCAATGCAAATATCCACCAAGAGCCATTTATATTTCCCCAACGGAAATCATCTCAGCCATAATAATGAACAGTTGATCCCGAAGGCTGGCGGGTCAGCGGCAACACACCCCGGTGTGTGTGCAGTAAAGGTCAGGCTGTATGGGGAAGGAACTGGCCGAGGCAATTTATCAGTTGTTCAAACCCTGTCAGAGAAGGTGTCTCAATGTTGAGAAGGCTAATCTGTGCGTTCTATTGCATGTTTGATGGGGAGGGGGAGGGGAGGGGAGGGGAGGGGGGGGTGACAGTTGGCTACAGACTGCCTGAGCAAACACCATTAACATTGCTGCTGTCTCCCAATCATCTATGTCCCCCGTGTGACGGCCTTACAGTTTGTAGATCAACTGTGATGTTGTTCATCTACTGTCCACTAGAGGTCCTCGATCCATCGTGATCATGGGACTCCCTCTCCCAGGTTGGCTAATGAAGATGCCAGCTGTAGTTTGATGGACTTAGTTGTGGTGTAGCCGATTACTCAGCGATACATATCATATCATTGACGATGTAGGCTTCATAGACACGCACAAAAAACCACTACAAAAAACACACCACTATGATCAAGACGTTCCCTGACTGTATGTTGTTTATAAGTGACAGTTCTCCAACCCCTTGATCAGACATGACAGCTGCTTCTGACGGGGCTGACAAGGCTGCAGAAGACAGGCATGTCAAAGACATATGTTTGTACACTGACTGATACCAACATGCCTTCCACATCCTGCCCATTGCTATTTGTAGCCATGAGTTGCCAGATTGATACGATTGACATGCAGGAGCATCTTGATTGCTGTGACTCCGGGATGACTGGCAAAGGCAGTACAGGGGCTATGCAGACATGACAGTATATGAAAGGCTCGGCTAGGAGAACAGTGGTGTGGCACTCACTGACCATTCTTCATGTGGGCAGTAAATGTGTTGTGAGCGTGCATGTCACTGATCTATATATAGATATATATATATTAGATATACTGTATATATAGATATATATATATTAGATATACTGTATATATAGATCAGTGTTGCATGAAAACAACGTAACGATTTTTTCTACTCACAGTTTGTAACGTCCGCTGTGATACGTGAGAGAGAGAGAGAGAGAGAGAGAGAGAGAGAGAGGGAGAGAGAGAGAGAGAGAGAGAGAGAGAGAGGGGTGCATGAGGTCAAAAAGCTAATTCAATTCTAAATGATCCATTAACATGGTTTTGATATTGGAGTGGGCACAAACCACTTGTGAGAATCATTCCACAAACAATGGAAAATTAATTTATGGCACGATATAAATTCATGGCTGGCTACATAACATGAACACTCTCTACTGTTTCTCAGAGAAATACTCTTCTTCCCAGCCGCTGGCCACCCCCACAGTAACCTCCTACTGTACTATCACCATGCTCACATCACACAACGCCCATGAATCTCATCTCAAACCTGTTAATGTCGAGAGGGAAGGTCATTTCTACACAGAGAGGAGGGAGGCTAAGAACAAACAGCCTAATATAAGTCTAAATTACGTGACAGACATAATCAAGTTATTGACACTGCAATTACGCCCACATGGAGACTGATACCCGCTTGAAAAGGTCAGCCTGGATAAAGTTCTAGTTGAACAGCCATATGTACACCACCTGCTGAGTGGAAATATCAGAGAGAGACATGGCAGACGTGTGCAGCCATTATAAAACAATATTACAGAGCACTGTATTGTGAGGTGTAATCCATTCTACAGACCAAGGGAGGCAGGTGGAGGACGAGCTCATTGTAATGAGGAATTGTATGTGTTTGATATCATTCCTCACTCCATTCCATGCGTTGCAATGAGCCCATCCTCAGATTTCGACCCCCACCAGCCTCCCTGTGTACAGTATATTGTATAGGAGATGGCAGATATGATATACAATTTCGATTAATAGTCTTGGCACACTGGGTGGGAAATTTCCTGACCTGCTTGTAAATCCACTGATAGTCTCAGAATAGCCTAATAGTCAATCCATAATGTGTCCATAATGTGGAAAGGTATTCTTTAGACTCAAGGGGCAAAACATGAAAAATGACCCTCCACACAATCTGCTCCACATCAATCATGATGCCAAATGCTGCCAATGTCTTTGCACATTCAAATGAGATGGGGATGGAGCCTTCACAGGCCTGCTGTGCTGGAGTGAGGGAAGCCTGCCAAAACACCAGAGAGGGATTGATCAAAGACAAGAGGGGGAGATGAGTGCACTCAATGTCTGTCAGCTGGACTGAATGTTTTCATTAGGACCCCATCATTACAATGGGCTTCAGAGAAGGAGCTGAAAAGTTGAGGTATTGTGAGAAGCTTAGCTAAAGATGTCAAAGATAAGACTGCATTGCCCTCATAATCCCCCCGTTGGCCCATCTACCCTTTGTAGATGGTACCTGTGAGAGAAAATATTGACAGAGCCTCAGAAAGCTACAGGGGATCAAAGAAGGCCGAACTTATAAAGATGAAATATTCATTCAATATTTTCTCTTCTAGAAGGCACACAGCATGGCTTGACCACAGGTGGTATCAGAGAGACAGGTGGACATCGGTGGTCCTTCTACCTTCAGATACCGTATCCCTTTTTTAAAAGAAGAGTCTGTGGCATGTTGACGGGGTTAACGATGCATCATAAGTTAGCGCTGGCATCTAATTAGCAATCGCTGACAAGCTGGGCGACAGCTGTGTCCGCTGCTGCAGAGGCAGCCTTAACCAGCTCAAATGAGATCAATTAGGCCTGATCAAAGCAGGAGATTACAGCTGTGAGATGTGGCAGAGTCATGCCATCCTGACGTATTCATAATCCCTCTGCTCTGCCCACCCTGGAGCTGGCTGGCTGGCACACACACACAGGCAGGCAGGCACGCACGCAGGCACGCACGCACGCACGCACGCACGCACGCACGCACGCACGCACGCACGCATACACATCCAGAGCAGCCCCTGAGCCCCTGATCCCCTTGGGAATAGTTTATTTATCAAAAGCACTCTCATCAATATACTATATAAAACAGGTCTGTATTTGTTTGATTTTCAAAATGGAGCGGGTTCATCCAGTAGGCTTAGTTTGGGAGATACTTTGATTACTCAAAGAAAGGATATTTTTTTAAGCGTACCTTTATCTACAGACTGGCGTGTGCAGTTTAATAGTTGGTAATTGGGTTATTTCTGGAGCTCTTTTTTCCGTCGGATTGGTTAAGTGACAAAAACAGATCAAAAACCTTCCCAGGGGAATAAGTCTGTGAAAAGGTGAACTGAACAGAGAGAAGGGTGTTGGGTGTTGGTAGACAATCCATAATAATCACACAGCTCAGTATATTTCCTTGGGAGAAATCCATCCTTAGCTGGATTGCTGCAGTCACTTCTAAAGCTGGGCCATCTCATTTAGAGAGATCAAAAGGGGATGAGACACTGTCAGAGGCTGGCAGAAGTGTCTCCATAATCAGAGCAGACGACCAGCCAGAGACTACTGATCATTCCTGCTGCTACTCGACAGCGACTCTCTGAAACAGAACAGAGCAGAAAAAAATTTGAGAAACGATTTGAGAACGGAGTGTTGAATCATTTATCAAACAACCTTCTAATGCCCCGCTGCATTGATTTATCTAAGACGCTGATCTTACACACTTGAGCGAGAGATATGAAAATGTCTTATAATAACAAGTAAACATCTTAATGATTTACCACAGAAGATGTTCACTCTTGTGCAGACTGTTGACGTGGGGCATCAGCTGTGACTAGTTGTATGCCAAATGAAGTGGGGATGGAAACTGTACTGGCTGGAAGACTGAGAGAAAAGTTTCTTTGTACTGATGACTCCAGATCATTTCACTGATGAGTGCTTAAGGAGTGGTTTGGTTTGCTCTCTGATCCACTTAAAAATGGAAGAGGACCCCATCATTAGTGCCATTCAGCAAGAGGCCAAGGCTGTCTTTGAGCATAGTCCAGCGCCGGGCTGGCACAGGAAAGAGGGGAGTTTGGGGACCTGGGATTCGTCAATACTGGGGGAAGTGCAAGACTATAGGGTCCTGTTCCTCTTTCTCTTCCTCTTGTTATACAGCTTTCCAAGGTAAGAAAGGGGGGAGGGGAAGAGGGGGAACCGTCCTCCACTGCTACAGTATTCCCATACACCCCATCCCTATCCCCCTGGCCAATCTCCAGTTCAGGGGAAGTACAGCAAGCTTGGGGTCAGTTTTTGTGCTGAAACTGCATTCTTGCCTTTTCCCACAGCTGTTCCTTGTTCCCATGGCTGCAGCACCATATACATGTAGAGAGGGAGATGGGAGGGAGGGAGAGGGAGGGAGGGAGGGAGGGAGGGAGATCTGTTTAGTATTGGGGGGAGTAGCCCAATAGCGCATGTACTGTACAGCACATTCTCATCCTCATCCACTCATTCCTTCACTCGTTTGGTCACTCCCTCCATCATTCCACAGCATGCTAAATAAGTCATGAGACAAGTGGGCTGGAAACTAGCCGGCTCGGGAAACTCCCAGAGGCTTTGATCTCCCCAAAACTTTCACATCAAGGATTTAAATTGCATTGATTCCAGAATGTGTGCCATTCTGTGAACCCCAGTTTGAGGAGTCAACTCCTTCATATCTTTGGAATGCGGATCGTAGTTGATCAATGGCCCCAGCACGCATTAGTTTCCTTTGAATATGAAAGTCATATTTTGATATGAGGAAAGGCTTTAATGTGATCATTGATGGTTCATTTTTGACTGGTCATTTCATGGACAGAGCCTAATAATTCGCAATGGAGATGTAGATAAAGATGGAGATGGAGATAAAGATGGAGACGTAGATAAAGATGGAGACGTAGATAAAGATGGAGACGTAGATAAAGATGGAGATGTAGATAAAGATGGAGATGGAGATAAAGATGGAGATGTAGATAAAGATAAAGATGGAGATGTAGATAAAGATGGAGACGTAGATAAAGATGGAGATGTAGATAAAGATGGAGATGTAGATAAACCAAGAACAGAAGAGCAAAAAGGAGTCCTTGTTTTTCTTTTCCCCTCTTCTATTTCCTTCACTTATTCTCCCTCTTCTTTTCACATTCATTCCACCCAGCCCCCCCCGCCGCCCCCCTCCCTCTCAACCTCTCTCCCTCTTCTTTTCACATTCATTCCACCCGGCCCCCCCCGCCCCCCTCCCTCTCAACCTCTCTCCCTCTTCTTTTCACATTCATTCCACCCAGCCCCCCCCCCCCCGGCCCCCCTCCCTCTATATCTCTTTTAATCCCTCACTCTTGATTTCTGTACCCAGTTTTATGTCTCTCTCTCTCTCTCTGTTTATGTCCTTGTCCCTCTTATTTATTCTCCCTCACAGTGCGTCCCCCCCCTCTCTCTCTCTTGCTTGCTCTCTCCTATTCTCCCCTTCACTCTCTCCCATCTGAATCACCTTACTTACGAATCTGTTGGAGTGGGCTTAGACAGCTTGGCAGGCCACTCAGACAACAGGGTCATTTGGAGTGACTCCTCTCTTTTTCTCCCCTCTATTTCTTTCTCTCTTTTCATCTACACCCCCCCCCCCTTCTCTCTCTCTCTCTTCCTCTATCTCTCATTTGACCCTCTCCTCCTCCTCTCAGAACAGGTAGCGGTCACCCTGCCACTCACCTCCCTAAAACTCTCGGTCACTCTCTCTCACTCACTCACTGCAGCCCCAAATGTATACAGTGTGGGGGGGGGGGGGCTGCCTTCTGTGTGTGGGGCTGCAGATCTCAGTCTATAAACTGTAATTGAGTGACCTTTGCAGTGACAGCGTGGCTGAAAGCCTGCCGGTGCAGAGCAGTGACAGATGCAGCCTGAATGGCTGGTCGTGGACCTGCTGTCAGCTGGCAGGTGCTGAGAGTCGGCTCACCTGCTGAGGAGAATGGCCTCTCGGCTTTCTACCCTCCCTCACTGTCACTCTGCACAAGCCATTACTGTTCGTACCCCAGCTAGAGCTATTCTTCAAGCATTATTCACCAGCCATCACTGTTTATATTCTTGTTTGCTACTATGAATCCACAGTTACCTCAGAACCTCTGTGGTTAGGTAGGGTGTATTGTAGCAATGAGTCATTGTCTGGGATCAGTGGTAGCTGCCTTAAACCATGGTGAGGAGGAATGACAACTGCGGTTTAATTTGAAGAAATGGGAAAGGTAGAAAAGGATGATTGGGGAGTAAAAGCACATTTTCTTGGAGATGCCACTATTGAACCTCAGCTCTCTGGATAGAATATATTATTAAACAGCATTTTTTGAGGCACAAACATGAATCATTGGTGAATAACCTTATCTAGATTGGTTTTAAACCATCATTTCAGGAAAATGAAAACATAACACTATTAGTGTTAGTCTACTAGATATGATTCAAATGTATTCGCCACTGGAGTTCAATTAGAGTCAAACACCTTGGATATGACCCTGAGCAGGGAAGCAATTATGTCTGCCTCGATGCAGACAGCATTAGTGGATGTGATTACTAACTGACAGACCGGGTCATATCCGACCGGGTGACTGACAGATTGCTAATCAGGTGATGACTCAGGGAGGAAGATACACGGCAGGGGTCCGAACCCGAGGTCCCCTCCCCCCTTCCCTCGGACGCCGCTGGGCAGATTGAGGCGCAGCAGCCATGACCTGGATGTTAGAGTTTGGGGTTGGTTCCCTCCTGTTTAGCCTGAACTACCAACCCACTTTTGCCTCTGGCTACCTCAAATTAAACTGAGTTCTCTCAGAGAGACAGGAGAGTGTTATCATGCATGCACAGTCCTGTCTGCGTGTCACAGGAAGGGGCAGACTGCTTCCTCATGGAAGTCCAAACTTAGACAGAGAAGAGTGTCTGTGTGCTTTTTTTCTCGGTCCTGGAATAGCGCAGTGCATGTTTTAGGTGTGAATGAATAACATGACAGTGCACTAGTATATGTGTAATGTAAGGTAGAGTGGAAATCTTATGGCACAATCGCTTATATCTGAATGGTTGATGGTGTTATAGTACAATTCCACTAATGACTATACAGCACGCATTTGTTATGACTGTGTTCGCATCCTTTCTCTGCTATTGACAGCATTTGTCATAGTCAAAATGCGTGCCAGAATAATTAACAGCCACAAGGCTCAGTCAGGGTCAGATTGTGTGGGCTGTGCAAAACATTCAGCAGAGTGAAACTCCGACATTCAAACAATCCAATTAATTTCCATAATAGGCATGAAAATACAATTATACTACGGGAGACAAAAACTGCTGTATGAAATTTGTATTCATTACACCCTTATGGGTGAGTGGTTTGAGAACAAAGGCCCCCTTTCATAACAAGATAAGGAGAGATGAAAAACGATTGTAATCGCTTCATCTGCTACAGTAATCATAAGACTTTCGACTATGTGTTGTCCATGTTTAAACGGTAGAAAGTCAGTGGGAAGCAAAGAAGATGAGAGGGACGGAGAGAGAGAGAGGAGACATGCGCGAGAAAGAATAACATCACTTGACTTACCTGATTTATGGACCTTGTAGCCCTTTAGCTCAGCCAGCTCCATCTACCATCTGTTGTATTAACAACTCTAT
Source organism: Argentina silus (assembly GCF_951799395.1). Taxonomy (NCBI): domain Eukaryota; kingdom Metazoa; phylum Chordata; class Actinopteri; order Argentiniformes; family Argentinidae; genus Argentina; species Argentina silus. Next base: position 17,251,805 of record NC_139663.1, read on the forward strand.
TACACCACACACTAATGTCTCTAATCTGCTGCCTGTGTACATATATGTATCAGCAAGCCATAGCTTATAACGTCAAGCTGACACAAAGAGGCCTATTTTCTTCCCTTAATGCAGTCTTTACCCAGAAGAAGTCATATCAGTCACCCTCCATTGAGAAAAGGCAGTAGGTGAGATAATTTCACTGCAGAGGCATGCACGCACACACGCACGCACGCGCGCACACGCGCACACACACACACGCGCACACGCGCACACGCACACACGCACAAATGCACACACACACACACACACACACACACACACACACACACACGCACACCCACTTATAAAAGTCAGAGAGCAGGCGAGGAGTCATCAGGTTGTGGGTTGCATTAATCAACAGAGAAAGCGCTGGTGGTGGTGGTGGGGGCAGGCAAGCATGAACAAGGACCTTCTCCACATTCAGTCACAGAAACGCACCAGAAAACCCCAGAGGAGGAGGAGAGATAAGGAGAGAGAAAGGAAGATAAGAGTAGAGAGAGAAGAGGAGGACAAGAGGGAAGGGGGGGGGGGGGGGGGCAGGGGTTGGAGAAAAGGAAGATGAGGAGAGGAAGAGAAGAGGAAGAGATGAAAAGATGAGGAGAGGGGGAGGAAGAGGGGATGAAGTGAGAAGAGGAGGAGGAGGAGGAGGGAGGTGAAGAGGGGGGAGCCCTGGGCAGCAGGAGAGAGGAGAGTGATTAATCCACTCTCTGTATGTGACCTCTCTCTGTAGGGAAGGTGCCCTCCCTCGCTATGAATCATACTGTGTCATGGCTACTGTCTCTGCTAATTCACTGCTAGAGAAAACACACATTCACCTGTGTGACCGTTGGCTGTCCACACTATTTTTCACAGAGCCATCACACTGTGCCCCAACTACAGCGACTCTGAAATCAGCATGTACAGTGCTGTGTGCCTTTTTCACACTGAGCCTGCTGTACCTTGCCTTATTTCACACTGACTGTACGCTCTCTGAAATATCATAATTAATCTATGAAGTACAGTACCAAACCATTTGCGCTGCATCCAGCTGATCTGGACATACAGGACACAGACTAATTAGAAGAAGAAAAAGGCAGGATGCATGAAATACGGGAGAGGGTTTGAGAAGCCGTAACTGCGGCATTTGAATATCCCAATCATTACTCTGGTTTGTTTTTCCACACTAGAATATACACAGCCACTCAAGGCAAAAAAAAAAAGATACACACAAACATGCGTCCTGTTAGCTTTTCCAGTGTAATCCTGTTATCTCCTGACTGGCAGTGATGCACTGCAGCTTATGAGATAAATTGTGTACATAATAGACCTCGCTGCTGCTCCAGTCCACTCTTTCTCTTCACAGAGTCACAGCTGCGCTTAAAGCTGAACCAAGCCCAGTGACACAGAGAGACCCAGACTGATCCATTACTGAAGGGTTGATCCTCCCCAGCTGGGGGGAAGTGAACAGGCTATTAACTGTAAGATGGATACCTGAAAGCCAGGCCACTTTGAGAGATACAGTACATCTATGGTCTAGCTATAATAGTCACACCATTTTCTCTGGAAGGGCAGCCATTTCAGCTTAGGGGTTGTGACGAAGTTACTTTTCAAATACTGCACCTCGAAGAACAGTGTTGATCTTCCATGGTCATCTGGAGTTTGTTTTGACGTTTTACTTGAAGAATGGTCGGTTGAAGTGAGTGTTCAGACACTCAACAAACAAAAACAAACCAGTAGGCCTAGGCCTCAAAGATCTCCAGCGTTGATTTTTTTTATTTTTCTTTCGGCTGAACAAGTTTACAGCTCAACATGTTTTGGCTGTAACACCCGGCTTTCAAACAGACGAGAGGGAACCAAATGGACAAGAAAGTTCGAAGCCTCTCTCCTTCTTTTCTTAACTCTCACTTATCCCCACATCTCATTCAGGTACCTTTGCTTTCTGAAACTCAAGCTGAAGTTTAATGTGAGTTTACAGACACAAAGAAAGAGAGCTCGAGTAGAAATGGGCCATTACATTAACTGTGCCTCTCAATCATTCTCAGGTGACAATAGAATATGAGCACCTTCATTAAGAGAACCTGGCAATTTCAATTCCATTTCCATTTCATTTGAACATGTCTCATTAAAACCCTCTCTTATCAGAGCTTCATACAGAGTGTTCAGCAGTTCTGAAGCAGCTATGATGAAAATGTCACCCCGGCCATTCTGTGCATGTCATAGGCTAGTGAGGCAGAAAACATTGGTTAAAAAATAAATTGGTATTTAAAATGATCTTTGTACTGTACTGCATCTAATATGATCACCCATATGTAATGTATGCCTGTCAACAACAGACAGTATTATTATTTATATAATCTTATTTATATAAACCTGACTGAGAACAGGGTCTCCTTGCCAGCAGGGCCCTGTTACAGAGAACAAACAAAAATAAATCTACAATACAATACAACAGTTTACAAGATCACCTCAATTAAAAGACACAGCACTACCCACATGTACAATCCTCCCTTAACATTAACCTCACTAAAAATGTGAAATTCCATGTCTAAGTTTTCTCAAATTCTGTAGACACCCGTGGGACATTAAAAAGTAGCAAGTTCGGAGAGCATGTCTGATTACCACTAGGTCGCCATGAAAGCAACGATGTGAGGTCAAATGGGAGTTTTAACTGCTTTATATACAAATAAAATCCAATGATAAGCTCTTCTTGAAGTCAAAGACTCCCAACCCACAGACTGATATAAAAGACAATGGTGGGTGAAGAAACTATCCCTGGAGAGCAGAGTGATAAACCGCGTCCGTTTATCTACGGTTTGAGAAATGAGGCTGCCACATACATGTAAATTGTGTCACCATAGTCAAGCTCAGGGAGGAACATCGGATACAAACATGCAGATCATAGTAATCGATACTGCGGCATCTCGAGAAAAACATAAATTTGGTTTTGTCCTCATTCAGCACCATTCTTAATAAGCGATTTTTGAATGGAATTAAAACCATACTGAATGTCAAGAATAGCCTGCTGAACTGAGGGGGCACAAGAGTAAACAGCATCATCAGCATAAAGATGCAATTTACAATTGTTCAAGGACAAAACAACATTATTTATGTAAATGGAAACAGCAGAGACCTTAGATTCGAACCTTGCAGAACACCTTTATTAACATTTGAAAAAAACGACACTGAACTCCATCCATACTGAAATTACAGGCCGACTGATCAAAACCACTGGCAGATAACCTCTGTAGTAGGAGGGCATGATCAACAGTGTTGTAAGCCTTAGAGAGGTCAATATAGAGGGCTGCACATTGCTGTTTCTTATCCAGAGAGATCACCAAGTCATTTATAACTAGGGAGGCAGCAGAGATGTGTCCAGTCCTAATTTATTCATAAACAGGACTGAATCTGAGAATGCAGGGACTCCAATATTTTAGCTAAACAAGAAAGCCTTGAGATAGGGCGGTAATTATTCAAATCGCTGGAATCACCCCCCTTAAGAGGGAGTATATTGGCTGCTTTCCACACTTTGGGAATGGTACCAGAGATAATTCTCATATTAAAAATATGAGCCAGAGGTTAAACTATTAATAGGGCAGAGAGCTGCAGGAGATATGGATCAAGCATGTCAACCCCTGTAGACTTTTTAGCATAAATCTTACACAACTCATCAAACACTTAGTAGAAACACAACTAATGGAGAATATAGGATCACTGTTAGCCAAAGGGGCAGCTATCAGGCTATCAGTCTGAACAGGATACCTAGCCAGGCTATCAGTCTGTTTTTAGCAGAGATAAAATGTTGGTTAAAGGCGTCACTTATTATTTTCTTTTTTTCTTTTTTTATCCATAATGATGTTAGAATTGGATGAAACTGGTTAAGGTAGAGAAGGAGAGGAACTATTATGATTCAGTGATTTAACTGCTTTCCAAAATATAGTTGGATCACCACCAGAATCTGTATAAAAAGTGTATAAATAGTAACTTGATTAATCATGGCAGTACATCAATTTCTGCACTGTCTGAAGGATAGCCAATCAGTAGCTAAATCAGTAGATCTAGTCTTTATAAAACTTATAAAACTCATAACTCCCACTGGCATTTGTCTCTATACTAACTTGGACTGGTACCAATACAAGGTTGTTTACATCATTTGGCCTGTGTCTCGAACGATGAATCAGATTATGGTAAGAGAGAATTGGAGTTACCTTTTAAAATCCTATCACTCAGTTTTGTGGTTGTGAATCAAGGCAGCACATACAGTCGCTTACTGTATCTCAGACAAAAAAGAAAGAAAGAAAGAAAGAAAGAAAGAAAGAAAGAAAAGAAAGAAAAAAAGGAAATGTACCCAGAATGAAAAAGGTTAATACAAAGACGGACTGTCACAAGGAACTTTGGTGGCCATGCTGTTGGCACACTCTGTTGCAGATAAAAGTTTGATAAACCCGTCAAGGCTATAAAGATTCTGGTTTCCATTGGAATGCTGTCTGTGGCATGCAGCAGCCTGTTTGAAGTCACACAGCTTCAGGGCTGTGCAGGTTTGCCCGTCGACATCCTCTCTTTCTCTCTCTCGGCCCGGGGGTTCATCTTTCTCATTTCTATTTTCTCCTCCTGCCGAGACGGTGGAGCTCTTTGAAACATGCTGAGAGGAGCGATACACAACCTGGCGATGGCATCTTAATTTAGAAAACAAGAGAACCAGAGGGAGTGAAGTGAGTGAAAGAAACAAAGAAAAGAGTCTGGATCAACTTTATTTTGCCATCAGCACGGATTGTCTGGCAATGTGGTGCTTAAGCAATTCGGAGAAATGAAAGAATCATCCAAGTGTCTCGCTGTGTCTTCTGTGTGTTTTATGGAATATTCAGATAGTAGCCTACCGACAAATATACAAATATACATCATTTCTACACTATAAATGTCTAATGGTTTCTCAGGGCTCCCAAGCATTACTGTTTTCAAATAAATGCCCTTATATCCTTTACTACTGTAGATCAAATGGATTATCTCAGCACCCTCGAAACCTGGTTGGAGTAATCACTGGTGCCTCTACAGTATATCACAATGAATATACGTATGTGTAGTTGGACACATCCTGAATATAAATACACTGATACTGACACCCAGTACTGACAGTACTGAGTGATAAGTGTGCAACTTATTGGACACCAAGCTCCACTGACTGAGAAACTCTGATGTTGATCACAATGGGACCATTAAGTGAGACAGACTGGAGTCTCCTACGCCAGCTCCCTGCTACTCAAACCCCCTGGCCGTCATTAGACATCCCTCATCCCTAGACCGGGCACGACTGGGTCTCAGTCATCTGTCCTCCAATCAAAATCCACCGGCCAGCCAATCAAAGCGTGCCCCAGGGCCTCATCATGATGGCTGGTGTGGTGCAGCAGATGGGTTATTATGAAGGATAGAATAACTCAGTGTGACAATACAATACAGCACATATCAATCTCAAAGGATCAGTTTTCTGTTTACCCCATCTTGTAGAGTTGGCTCAGCTTGGCGCGTAGCGAACAACAAACCCTGAGTTAGACTACAACTGCAGCCTCTGCCTCTTTCATGCTTTATTGTTTCCATATACGGGGGCAAAGTATCTGAATCGCAAGTGCTTTAACTTGAACAAGAGTTAGAGTTTGTGTTTGGCTGTTTCTTCAGTAAACAAGATGAGTCGGTAAGACTGAACAAACACTGTTGGATTCCCAGGAGGAGGACAGACAGATACATATGGAGGTGGAGTGGGTGAGAGGACTGAGTTACATACTATCTATTGCACCTAGAGCCATGGAGAAGAAGCCAACACTACCTTCTGTCCCTGCAGAGAGATAAGTACTGTAGCATCTACATGCAGAAATCCTCCCACTCTGGCAACCCACTCAGGGTCGTCTGCTGGTATTTACTGCTCCATGAAGTAAATGGGGCCAAGCCAACAGTGCCTGCAGAGAAATCACCAACTCTGAAAGAAGTAATTAGGATATTTCCTATATAAGGAACTTTCTGAATCTAGGTAATTACTTGTCTCTCCAAAAGTGCATCGTCTTGAACACACTCTATTGAGTTAAGCTGTAAGAATGAGTTGGGCAACAATACTGGGCAACATTTATTTAGTTTTTTTTTTATTAAACAACACTTGTATGTACAAATATACTCATATGAGACATGTAAAATAGTACATCTCTACGTACATGGCTTTGGGTGCATCTACAGTACAAATATACAGTACCAACAACTGCACTATGAAGTATTTACATAACACTGAATAACATAGTGTACAGTATCAGCATGTCACTCGTAGGTTTAATGAAGCATCGCAACATGGTTATGAAGGCTGCCTTTTTCAATACTACTGATATCTTTTCTCATCCAGCCCCACATACAGTACAGTACTAATAATGCAAATATCCCTTTTGCTGGACCTAAGTGGCGTATACTTACTGTATTGGCCCATGTAAACCACAAATGGAGTAGCAGCTTTATACCTACAGTAAAACAGGGCAGAGTACAATCATGCATTTCCCTGAGATGCATTTCCATGTCAGTCACACTTCTGCCGTTTTGTGGGATTTGGCTGTCAGATATTCTGGCCATTTCAGAACTGTCATTGTCACTGCACCAAGCCCCTGGTCAATGGGATTTCTCATTCCCTGTCAGTTAAGCACAATCTTGCTATTATAAAGGGACATAACCTCTGTTCCATGACGATTTTTCCATCCAGTGATCCTCTGAACAGCTGCTCTTCTACACTTGGGTCACTGGCCCTGCTGGCACCCCCCCCACCGCCTCTCCCCAGCTCACAGAGCCCTACAGCAGGGCCATCCTCTCCTCAGCGTCCCACCTACAGTCAGAGTCCCCTGGGGTGGCCCGGGGCTCCGGGTGGAGGGTCATCCTCATCCAGCTCACCACCATGGTCATAAGCAGTCCCTGCACAGGGCCACCTGGCCCTTACGGTAGTCCCTGCAGGGGCAGAGGCGGTGGTACTTGGTGTTGGCCCCGGCACAGCTGAACAGCAGAGGGTCTTTCTGTAGGCTACATTCGCTCCGCTCCACTGAGAAGGCAGGGAAGATGTGATTCACCTCCGCCTCCAGGCTCTCACAATGCATCTCCAACCTGAGAGGAGACAGAGACAGACTCCTTATGCTTAGACACAACTATGAGATCACATATTGTACAAATTACTCCTGGCTTGAATATCATTATTCAAAATAGAGCCCAGTGATAAGAAAACATTACAATGAATTAAGAAAAAGCTTTGGTCAGTGGATTGAGATGAGACAATTACCTTCAAACAAATCAAGCAATCACTTTACCACTTTACTATGTTACAAAATGCTATTATTACAATGTTGTGACTAACTAAGAGTAATTTCAGCTAAAGTGCTACCAATCAAACAACAAGAACCGTCTTTAATCATCTCGACCCAAATGCAGTGGCACATTAAAATCAAAGGGGGTATCAATCTGTAACACAGATGGTGTTGTTTACAGAGGGAGAGGGCAGCTCACCCGCTGAAGGCCTCTTTGATGTTGATGAAGCGGTAGAGGGCTGGCTCACAGATCAAGCCTGCGGTCTGGCATGCTTCCACACACGACTGGCCATCCAGGGAGGCCAGCAGCCGCAGGGCACTGAGAGGAGGCCAGGAAAGGGGAGCGCTGGTGTTGGATGCCCAGGCCAGGGCTCTGGACTTGGGCAAGAGGATGAAGGGGCTGGGGGGGCTACCTGGCCACGTCCTGGAGGAATTTGATGAGGGAAACGGAGCTTCAGGCACACAGAAATCCTGTGGAGGACAATACAATATAATACAATACAATACAATGGCCGCAATCAGCAACACATTCAGCTCAGAGCTAGACATTCAGCTATCAGCAACACACTCAGCTGTGAGACATACATGACATCAGCATGACATCATTCATCATACACCTTCAGCTATTAGCTATACATTCAGAGGTATTCTGATTCAGAAGGACCATGAATCCAAGGGCACTTCTGGGCATTTTCAGGCCAGACATATTCTTATCGCTCTTCCTGGAATAATATACGATAGCTGTTATGCCACCAAGAATCAAACACAGGTTTGGGCAGAATCAAGGGAGAGGGACCACTGATTAGATTCCTCCCCCAGTGTGGGCTATTCATAAGGTGCAGGTAATAATATTTCTCTGACATCTCCCTCTGGTCCCCAGCCCCTTTTATTAAACAAGGTCCCAGCGCCCAGCAGCAATAACCAGCCCCCCCTCCAGCCCCCCTCCCCCAAACCCCCCCCACCCCCGCCCCTGCCCCCCCCGTTTTCTCGCCAGCCCCCCCCCCACCCCTCATCAGCAAAATAGTGTGACTGAGTGGAGGGCCAGCTCTACTCCCAGTGTGTGTGTGTGTGTGTGTGTGTGCGCGTGTGTGTGCGTGTGTGTGCGCGTGTGTGTGCGTGTGTGTGCGCGTGTGTGTGCGCGCGTGTGTGTGCACGCGTGTGTGTGTGTGTGTGTGTGTGTATGTGTGTGTGTGTACGTGTGTAAGAGAGAGTTGTGGGGAGCCGTGAGGGGAAGGGATCAGGGGTTCAGAGTGGGTTATCGCTGTCTGTGGAAGTGAGGGGAGGATGAGACTGTTGAGGTGGAGGTGAGGTGAGGGAGAGGAAGGCAGAGGGAGGTGAGGGAAGCGGTGTCTGTCTGTCTGTCGGAGGAGGAGGAGCAGGAGGTTATTGGAGCTGATTGGGAGTCTGAGAGCATCCACGCCGGGGCAGGCAGCAGCCTCAGCCTCCAGTCAGTCACGCCACACTGAGCACACTTGGCCCTGTGTGAGACGGACAGAGGTAGGAGCAGAGGGATCAGCACAGGCTGCCTCGTCGGACCAGACTGGCAGCTAGACTCTCGCTGTGAGGCTCTGCAGGGCACAAATCCACTCAGCAGGAGGGAGCCACAGTAATGGAGCATGACGATATGTGTAATTGTGGGAAGAAATATTAAAGGGCTGTTGATGAGAGACAGGCTAGGGTGTATGGGCAGTGTGTGTGTGTGTGCGTGTGTGTGTGTGTGTGTGTGTGTGTGTGTGCATTTGTGTATCTGTGTGTCTGTGTGTCTGTCTATATGTGCATTGCATACATGTGTTTAAGTGCAATACTGAGTGGACTCTTTTGTGTGGATACAGGATATCTCCATTCTGAGTTTGCATAAATGCATAAATCTAAGTGAGGGACCATAGAGAATAGAACAGTGTTCTATCCATTTTCTATTAGTGTTCAGTGTTCTAACAGTGTCATCTCTTTGTGAGGGACACTGTTCCATCTCCAAGGAGCCGAGGCCAGCGTGTCAGAAACACAAACCCAGTACATAAGCCTACCTGGTTCTGGATGTAGGCATGCACTCTCTCCAACATCCCCTCACAGGTGTATTCATATGGCAGGAAGGGCTCCACCTGCACAAACACACACACACACATTTACATTTACGTTTACATTTATGGTGTTTAGCAGACGCCTTTATCCAAAGCGACTTACAACAAATACATTTCTTTAAGTAAGTGAATCATCTATCCATCAGTCATCATAAGATAACGTAATCAATGCTCGGACCAGGGGCCATAGGCAGTCACAATGCTAGAAATACTTCTTTTTTTCTCTCTCTCTCTCTCTCTCTCTCTCTCTCTCTCTCTCTCTCTCTCTCTCTCTCTATCTATCCTCTCTTTTTCTCGCCACACACACACACACACACACACACACACACACACACACACACACACACACACACAATCACACACCATCCTGGACCCCTGTAATAGGATTGCTATAATAGTAATGGTATATATATGATCAGACAGTTAATCAAAGCTGACATATTCATTAGCGTAATTATGAATGGCTTCATTATGAACATATACCAGGCTTTGCTTCACATTAAAATCAATGACCCAATGCATCACAGGTGACAGCCTTTAAATTGATTTCATTCTTTTTAGCTGTGACCGCATCAACATGACAATCAATGGATTAAAGTCACAATCGACTATAGGTTATTTGTATTGCTGCCAGTAACCCGAGTTGTCTGGATCCATTTGACCAATCAACCTACAAGCACGGACAAATGCACACCTTTTCACAAGCAGTAAACAATGACATGAGTTGATGTCGGCAGGGGGTAGACTTCAGTGGAGTTTTTTCTAAAAAGCCTATTTCAGTTATGCAGATGACATTAATAGATATATGTTAGAGTGGGACGTGTTCATTCCATTCCACATCTCCACATCTCATGTCTCTAATAGCAGAGAGAAAGAGAGCGAGAGAGAGAGAGAGGGCGAGAGAGAGAGAGAGAGAGGGGGGGGGGTGCGAGGGCGAGCATGTGAGAACAAGAGTAAGAGGATAGATAGAGTAGAGAGAGAGGATAGAGAGAGAGAGAGAGAGAGAGAGAGAGAGAGAGAGGATAGAGAGAGAGAGAGAGAGAGAGAGAGAGTAGAGAGAGAGGATAGAGAGAGAGAGAGTAGAGAGAGAGGATAGAGAGAGAGAGAGAGAGAGAGAGGATAGAGAGAGAGGATAGAGAGAGAGAGAGTAGAGAGAGAGGATAGAGAGAGAGAGAGAGGAGAGAGTAGAGAGAGAGGATAGAGAGAGAGAGAGTAGAGAGAGAGGATAGAGAGAGAGAGAGAGAGAGAGAGAGAGAGAGAGAGAGAGAGGATAGAGAGAGAGAGAGAGAGAGAGAGAGTAGAGAGAGAGGATAGAGAGAGAGAGAGTAGAGAGAGAGGATAGAGAGAGAGAGAGAGAGAGAGAGAGAGAGAGATGGAGATCTCATTGTTTACCATCAGGGCACTCTGAGGCACCAGGGCTTTTAAATTGATAAATGGTTCCTTTTAGTGCTCACTTCCTTTTAGCGCTCAACTTATTAGTTTATTTCATCTGAGTTTAATGAAATGTATCTGGCACCTCATCAGCTATTCCAGAATGCAATTTGCCTTTTGGGCATCCATATATAATAGAATGAGAGGGGGACGGGGGACTCTATCCATAGAGGCTGATTTGAATTGGGCTGAGGAATACATTTCCATTTTTAAACGGACTCTAAAAACCATCTCCTGCATAGAAATCCACAAACTGACACACACCTGATGACAACATCACAGCAACTAGACATCCACACTTTTTTTCCTCTGTTTCTGTTTGAGACTGAGGCACTATTAGCCAGTCCTTCAGCCTGACCGCTGACCCCACCTCCACCTGATCCACTATGTGCTCGTATTCTCCTGCACCATCAGAGCCAGCGGGTAGACAATACTCTATTCTGGCTCTCTCAGCAGTCAGCACCGAGTCTATTTAGCATACCTGGCAGGTACAGTCGCACATTCTCCAATGCACAGCGGGTGGGACTGATTGGCACTGGCCTCCATGTTGGGCTAGTGACATATTGAGCACAGCGTGATTGATTAATAGAAAGTCTGGTAGACAATGCAGGAGTGTTGCCTGTGGAAGGCAGGAGCCCTCTGGAACACATTCCAGGTGTGTGCACAGTTTACCGGCTGAGACACTCCATCTCAGAAGCAATTAGGACTAACGGCTGCGGAAGGAGCCAGCTAAGCAGTTTGCTCTTACAGAGGATCCTTTGATTAAGATCTCAATTAGCAAAGTGGGTCAGAAGTGGAGAACGCAGTCTGAGAAAAGACTACATTATACACCTCCGGTACACCATTGTGCCATTGTTGTGAGTAGCTAATTTTCTTCATTAACATCTTGAGGTACAATGCAGACTTTTCCGTATCTGAAGGGGGCCTTAGTCGTTGTGAACAACCCTTATGTGAACATCGGTAACACGGGAAAGGAACGTTACCTTGGTCCTCATAATCTCACGGATGGCAGCGTCAAACTCGTGGGAGTTGTTGAAATCCACAGTGATGACATGTGGCCTGCCGATGTACTGCTCAGCATATGGATGCTGTGAGGACACCTGGTGGGGGAATGAACAGAATCCTGTATGAGCCAGTATGCTCACAGTCCAGCCAACACATGGATTTAGCCACAGTCACATACAGAGGCACAGAGGTCAGGTTGAGGGCGGTCCAGCATTAACTCACTGCCTCACATTTATTTACCTTACTTTACGGGCCAATACAGTCACAGTCCAGCCAACACATGGATTTAGCCACAGCCACATAGAGAGGGACAGAGGTCAGGCTGAGGGCGGTCCCGCATTAACTCACTTAATTTACCTTACTTTATGGGGACAAGTAAAGGTACTCTGTGGCATAGAGAGAGAAATACACTCACCTGTCTGGAGGTGGGTTTCCCTCGGAAGAACTCATGGTTGAGGGAACTGTGGGAGGGTTTGAACTTGGGCTGCAGGAAGATGCAGCCATTGGCTATGGCCTCTAGAGGGGCGGGGCCTTCATAAGGGAAGCCGAACCCTATGAAGAGCTTATGTCAGAGTGTGGGGGAAGGAAGACAAAATATAAGAATTACATCCCAGCCACTGTAAATAAATCATAAGTCATAACAGATGAGGTGCCTCTCCTTACCTTGGCCTTCCTGAGGAGCTGCTGCAGCTCCTGCTGGGGTAGCAGGCCGTGGTTCTTGACAAATGCAGGCACCTCTGGAGGGCGCTGTGTCTCGTAATAGACTGTTCCATGGATCTCCATGTAGCGGTGAAGAATAGCCAGGAACTTCTCCTTACCCTAGGGGTCAATGGAACAGATGGTTAAGACATATTGTATAATCAATTGACCACCTATAAAAAGGAAAACATTGTGATCTTAGCTCATTCTATGTACATGTACATGAAGGGTCATTCTCTAGGGAAAGGCTGAATAACTGTATACTGTGCTGCAGGTTGCAGGCTTATCCAAGGCAGAAGCAGGCATGTTATCCCTGACTCCATATGATCCTTGTCAGTCATCCTCTGGGATTCAAGAGGCTGCTCATCTTCTAAAGGCTAGCAAGGGGGGGGGGGCAACTCTCAGAGCAGTCAGACCCCCTCTATAGACAAGCCTCTCTCACCCACGAGCTGCAGAGTAGAGTAGAGAGTAGTCTGTGGCTGTCACCAAGTGCAGTGGGGTGGCTAGCCTCTGCTGCATGGGGACTGTTATATAGACAATTAGAGGACAATGTGGGCAGTAGCAGCAGCATCAGGAGCAAATGGAACATGGCCAGAGAGTGTGGAGGTCAGCAAGGGTTTCATCTGGGACTCAACAGCACCCTGGTCACTGCTCATGGGGATAATGGACAAGCTAACAGGCTGACCTGCTAGTAGACCTCCTCTCCTATTAGACTAACTAATGCAACCACACCATAGTATCAATGCAAGCAAACAACCCACCCAGCCGAACTGTGTGCAAATCCTAGACACACAAGGTTAAATAAAACACCACTTTGAGAATGTGCTTTTCATATTCACATTTTCTTTTGCCCTATATGAAATGATTAGTCAACTTCAGTCTTTTGCCCAAGGTAAAAAACTGTATTAATTCATGTGAAAACCACTTACTTGGGGAATACCATTAATTATTTACGAGTTAAAAGTCTTTCACGCATACATCATTTATATTCTCCAAATGTTGCCGCTCATTTTTCAAGTTGGGCAGCCTTGCAGTATTTTGGTGGAACATCAAGATGAAATTAGGAGCACTTTCCTTGGTCAGTTGAACATACTGTGCAGTAACAGAGGTGCTTGTTTGAAAAGCTGTTCATCGAAACTGTGTATATTCCAGCGAACATGACACTTAACGTGTAATGAGTTGAAAACACACGTGCTGCCTTGTTAGGTCTCATAACAAGGCCTTCTGTACTGAACTGTAATGCACTGCAAGATTTCCTTCTGCAGCCTTGCTAACCCTCCACCTTGATGTCACTGGAGATACTCATCATAGTCAATGTTTTAGCAAAGAAAGTAAAACTATTCTCATTACATGCAGTACTTTCAGAGCATTGATTCAAGTGTCATGAGGAGGTTAAACTCTCCACCTTTTCTTTGTTCCATAAACTGACAATCCACATAGGGGAGACGTTTATTGATCTGAAAATGGAAATGGCAGAATTGTACTGAGAGACGAGCTGAGGCTGAAACCATGACTACACTGAGGCTCACTGCAGCTGTACGGTACGTTGTTCACCTGATGTTCACCTGTTCCTGAGTTTATTTTTGTCTTTGTTTCATGTTATTTCATTTTTTGTTTCCTGTTTATTTTTGCGTTCCTCACCTTGTCTCTCGTTTCAGACACTTCACCACCTGCCCTTGTGTGTTTCCCCGCTGTGTGATTGTCTACCCCGCCCTGATTGGCTTCACCTGTTCCTCATCGTCCGAACCTTTTAGAATAGTAAAGACTATTCTATTGGATTTAAGTTTTTGAATCCGAGTTGTGCGTTTGAGTCCCCTGCCTGAGTACTCTAGTGATTACACTTGACATTTATGAAAATGTCAGTTTCAGTTAAACTGGTACATTTCAACTGGCACAATTATGCCTTAAATTCAACTGTGTGTGAATAGTATTAGTCCCTCTTTAATCCTGGCATGTAGAGAAACCAAACCTCTGGGACAGTTCATACTGAATTCAATGGAATTCAATTCATTTAGCTCAGCTGAAACAGACCGTATAAGGGAAAGTTTAAAGTGTCAGTTATTGATGAGAAGCACAGGTGTACGGTACTTACTTGGAGCTGCATGGGGGAGATCCATCCAGATTGCACCGCGGGAATACAGCAGGACATTAACACATGTAGGAGGGAGAACAGGCAAGGGAGAGGGGGAGGGGGAGTGGGAGAGAAAATAAAAGTCATGTAGCTAGTCTCTTTGTTCACTTACAGGTGTTGTATTCAGTGCTGACAGGCACATGAACCTCAGAACTAAGCAAGACGACAGCAAAAAGGGGGTATTCACAGTGTCAGGGGAGGCCCAAACACAGCTGGCATTTACGTTGTAATCTCTCGCCGCCACAACAATTCCATCCTGCCTCAACCCGTTCAGAGAGAGGGGGAATTCAATAAGCGCGCACGGCGACAGAACAAATGCAGAAGATTCCAGTGCGCCTAACCATGGGAGAGGCCGCCAGTCAGACACCATCAAAGATAGGATGTAGCTTGGAGGATCACTCTCAATAACAACGCTTGCCAGTCCCCCCCCCCCCCCCCCGCCCCCCTACCCCCCCCCCCCCCCCCCGCCCCCCTACCCCCCCCCCCCCCCCATCTCACACTTCTGGGCGTTCTCCTGGCGGATTGAGGTGTCATGCTTGGCAGATAGAAGAGAATAACTAGTGCCATGTTTCAGCAGAGAGGCGCATTTATCATATCCATGTCAGAATACTCTGCAGTGTAACACACTCCGCTTGTCTAAATGTGTGGAGATGGCGGTTGGCCCGAAACGCCGTGCAGGTTTGTTTTGTTATTGTAATGTGTTTACACAGACAGGGGGGGGGGATGTGTCTATTGGTCTTGTGAGAGCATACGATATTATATTATCTTGTACGATTCAAGGACTGTTGTACTTTATGCTGCATTTACGAACACAAAACCCTGATGTTTATAAGACAGAGTAAATTAATGTGTTACTTCTGTCCAAACCTCATGCAAATGTGGCAGATATACAGAGATAGGCATCCCAATCACTCTGTGGGGAAGCTTTCACAGCAGACATAAATACATATATGCCATGGTGGTTCTCTGTGGCTCAGTTGGTAGAGCATGGCGCTAACAATGCTTAGGTTGTGGGTTTGATTCCCACTGGGACCATATATACTGAAATGTATGCACTCACTGCAATGTAAGTTGCTTTGGATAAAAGTGTCAGCTAAATGGCATATATATAAATACATACTGTACAGAAAATACATTGTTGAGTAGTTTGTGGTTTGTGTCACTGTGTGTGCAGTGGTCACCTTCCACATGCTGGCCTCTTTGCCGTAGACCACGGCCATGTTGTCCACCTTGTTCCTCTGGATGCTCAGCTTCTCCGTCTCGTTCAGCTCCTCCGCCACAAAACCCATGAAGGAGTTGTCTGGAGTGTGTGCTGTTTGAGACAAACAGGGCAGAAGTCCACGGATGAGTCAGACATAAAACGAAGTGTTTCACATTCAGTTTCAAGTTTATTTATTACGTCTCATACAGGAGTGCAGGGTTAGGGTTAGGGTTAGGGTTAGTAAAATTCTTGGGCTTGGTTCCTTGACAATGCAGCATACAAAATACAAATAATACAAATAATACAAATAGTTGAATGACCACTGATGTCATGGAAAGGGAACCCTTTTAAACCATGACACAAAACAAGGCCTTGAACAATAAAAAATAAAAAAAATAAAAAATGCCTCTAGTTGTTATAGAATGTCAAGTGGTGAGCAGAAATAACAAACAGCTTTTCAATTTCTTTTTCAAAATGTTTGGTATTTCAAACCCAAGATAAAAATATGTATATATACCTGCTGAGTGAGGCTTGCAATAATGAGCATTTCCAAAACAGCAGGAACGCCACAGAACCCAGGCTCATCACACAGTTAATTGGAAGAGCACACACACAGCTGAAGTTTCCTCTCCCTCCACTGATCCCTGCTGGATATGTGTGTGTGTGTGTGTGTGTGTGTGTGTGTGTGTGTGTGTGTGTGTGTGTGTGTGTGTGTGTGTGTGTGTGTGGCCTGTGGTACTCAGTTCCAGCTCTAGGCATCTGTGCAGCCGCAGCTGTTCCTGCTCTCTCTGGTTTCCTCTCGTCTCTCTGCCCCTGAGCCTCCACTGTGAGGGGCCTGAGGCCTACAACAGCGCTCCACACCATCTGTGGCCGCACACACATGCACACACACACACACACACACACACACACACACACACACAGACACACACACACACACACACACACACACACACACAGACACACACACACAGACACACACACACACACACACACACACACACAGACACACACACACTCAAAATGCAAAAAATGAAAAACACTCAACGCTTTCCCTCTCACTGAAGTTCTAAAAAAAATAATCCATGTAGAACAGATATATAACCACAACCCTTTAGATCCAGAGTCAAGAGCTTAGGGCCAAAGTGCACTTGACTTACGGAACATGGTCATGTACTGCCTGGAGTTGAGGTTCCAGTAGCCCCAGTTGGTCCTGTAGCCGTGCAGGGTGGCATAGTCCTCGTGGTTGTACGCTGGCTCCGTGCCAAAGGTGTCGATCACACGGATATGGCACCTGACAGACACAGCAGGGGAGGGGGAGGGGGAGGTGATGGAATAAGTGGGAACAAAGACACCAGCTATATCCTCCTGTCTCTTCCCCCGAGGGCTTACAGACTGTCTGCACACGAGCTCCTCCGTAATCCTCAGACGGAGTGAATGCTGGTAATCGCTCCTGCATTCACATTCAGATGCCGTGTAACCTGTAAACGGCCGTGGGACTGTGATGCCTTAATCTATGGACAGTATTGGACTGGACAGCATGACAATACGATTAGACGACAAATGCTCAAAGAATACCATTACCACCAAACTAGAACACACATCTGAAAGCGGTAAGGTACCTCCTCAGCCACAATAGTGATACTATTATGTCGCTATGCAGACAGAACATGTCTGTGATAATTCTACAACAACGAAAGCCCCTGTCTAACAAGTACGATGCTATGGGAGCCCAGAACAATCTTGTTCTCAGGCTTGGGTCTTAGAGTAGTCAGTGGTGATGGATGCCACCGCGCCTCCTCTCTCCCTCATGGTGGAGAGCTAAGCCTGCCCTCCAGGTGAGAGGGAATGGGCTTTCGATCACACACTGATTTAGGCCACTGCAGGACCCTCGACCTGCCTGGCGAGTCTCCACAGGGAGAGATCACGGGAAAAGAGCCGGACTGGCCTGAGACCTGTCCAGGGGCTCCACTATGAGCCTGTCCATCTCAGAGTCTCTTCCGTATGGCCGAGAGAACAATAGCCGCTTTTCGGTGCTTCAAGCCTAGTGAACAAGCCTGTTTGAATTTCCATAGTTGGGCTTTCCAGTCCCGGCCCGTGTGATCTCCAGTTTGTTTACATTCTGCAGTTTGTAAAGTAGTGAATTATGGAGACACTAGACACTAAGACAAGGCTATTCAAATCCATTCGATTGTGTGGTTACAGTGAGCTAACTTGAATTAGGCTGGCTGCCCACCAATTTGGCCAGCCAACTAAAACACTAGGATGATAAGACTATCTTGGACTCGCTATTAACCGCGCCCTGTTTGGCCTCATCAGGACCAGAGGGATAGAGGAAACTAAAAGCCTGAGTTTTAAGGGTTAGGGTTAGGGTTATATAGGGTAGGATAATAGGCCTGGAGTAAGCCCTGTTAAAGCCCGGAATGCTGTCTAGTTCCCCTTCGTAGTGTGAGCACTCGATCTCACTGTGACACCATAGAGAACTTGACAGTGGAGTATTTCCACTTCTAAGGCTCTGGCCACTGTCACAGTTCTTGGTGGTGTGTTTTCTGTGGTGTCTTAGCCCTGTTCATATGTGTTGTGTGCAGGTTTCTGGGAGTCCCTCCAGGAAGAGGAAGCTGCCCCCTGACGGGACCTCTGCCCTTTCATCTCATCTACACAGGCTACCACGGCCTGTAGCAGATGAAGCAGCACATGGTCCGGGAGCGACTGTGGAAAAGCAGTTGACCTTGGCACGCACTGACATGCACGGCATAAGCCCCACTGTGAAAAGAATGAGAAGGGCAAGTCTCATAGTTTTAGAAGGATTCATTTTCCTTTTCTCCTGCCTTTGGAGACTGCCCACCTGACAGGACTGAACGCTGTAGGTTCATGTCATTTTGACAACAGCACCTAGCCACCGGATGCCTTTTATAGAATCCTTTTAGAGTCCTTCAGAGTCAAACTATACAGAGAAGAAGGACAGGAGCACGAAGCTCTTCCAGAGTCCTGAGACAGTGAGTGGACTGGAGACACATTGTTTTTATCACCAAACTCCATCAGCTCTGCATATCCAGTCTGGAGGAATCAATGGCTGCTATCAGATCAGCGTTGATTTATCGGAGTGCTGCATCTCTAAACAGTCTGGGGGCCTGCAGAGGAAATTAAAGTGTTGGCCTGGCAGACTGGGACAGTTGATAGGTATAGGTTAATCAAGCGACCTTGGATTGACACTGATGAGAATCGTTAGTTTCTTTCAGCAGCACGTACTGTCTGGGCCGGGCTAGGGCATAGAGTCTCATAAGAGATTGCTTGAATTCAAAGCAATCTGCATCGAAAGCCGTCTTTATTTGTGTTCTAATTTTCGTAATATGCGACGATGCATGTGTGCGTGCGTGCGTGCGTGCGTGCGTGCGTGCGTGTCAGTGTGTGCGTAAGTGAGTGAGTGAGTGAGTGGGTGGGTGAGTCAGTGTGTGCATGTGTGTTAAATGGAGGTTGTGGCAGAGAACATGGCCCCATCCTCCAGAGTATTCATGGGGAAATTTAACATGCAGCTGGAGAGACGAACAGACAAAATAGAATAGGACACAGCTCTGCATTGTCACGCAGCACAAAAGCTCTATCAAACCCAAGACAAATCATCTTTGCAACCGAGAAATAGAAACATGACCATCTCTACAATTCTCAATCACCTGAAAATGGCCTCGTAATGGTTCGACATTTGCCGAGTCAACACTTTGCATAACTTCAGGCAGATTACTTTACTGTAGTACACTCTAAAGTTCAGGATCTATACAGAGGACTCAGGAGTGATAAACTGTTCCTTTTCTCCAATGTGCTGCTTAGCATTTCTCTCAGTCTTAATCTGCTGGTCATTATTTACTTTATTGATTGGTGTGTGGGCCGTCTCTG
This sequence comes from Argentina silus, assembly GCF_951799395.1. Lineage (NCBI taxonomy): Eukaryota > Metazoa > Chordata > Actinopteri > Argentiniformes > Argentinidae > Argentina > Argentina silus. Next base: position 17,271,554 of record NC_139663.1, read on the forward strand.
CAGAATTCCTCTGGGAACACTTTGCTGAGGCACGGGGGGGGTGGGGGGTGGGGGACAACAGGTGACTGCAGACCAGCCAATAAGGGCAGCCAGCCAATAAACCAATAATCAATCATCACACTGAAATACAACTGCTAGTAGAAAAACAAATGTCACAAACAAACACCACAAACAATGTCACCTCAGACAGGCAGCAACCGTGTACGGAAACAGGTTTACAACAGTAAATGACGGTGTAGAGATTTTGCACGTAAGCTCATAATGCTCACACATAACACCCTGCATGCCCACAGACATGCACGTACGCACCCAGCACACGCACACGCGCACACACACACACACACACACACACACACACACACACACACACACACACACACACACACACACACACACGCACGCACGCATACACGCATGCACACACACACACACACACACACACACACACACACACACAAAGAAAGAGACTGACTTGTGCCTCCTCAGGGAGAGGCCCATGTACTGCTTCATCTGCTGCAGGCCGTGATAGTCGGTGTAGATGAGATCAAAGGGCAGAGGTCCCGTCAGGGGGCAGCTTCCTCTTCCTGGAGGGACTCCCAGAAACCTGCACACAACACATATGAACAGGGCTAAGACACCACAGAAAACACACCACCAAGAACTGTGACAGTGGCCAGAGCCTTAGAATAGATTTAGAGACAAAATACTCCACTATCAAGTTCTCTATGGTGTCACAGTGAGACTCCTAGTGTGTACTCACACTACGACGGGGAACTAGACAGCATTCAATAAATAACAAAGGGAATTGTTCTGCTATATAAAAGACGACAGGATGCTCTTGAAGTGGATCTGTCACGCCTATAGTGTTACCGCAGCCTCTTAAGAGAGCTAATTCTAACACTCAAAAATTGTTTGAAAGCTTTCCATGAATGTTCTGTGCTGTCTCTCAAGAGGTGTTTGTGTGTTTGTGTGTGTGTGTGTGTGTGTGTGTGTGTGTGTGTGTGTGTGTGTGTGTGTGTGTGTGTGTGTGTGTGTGTGTGTGTGTGTGGGAGATGAGGAGTTCAGGAGCCCGTCAGAGTTTCTCAACAGGGAGACAGCAGAGGCAGTCAGGCATACAGTACTGGCTCCCTGTGATCAACTCAGCCTGCCAGCGTTTCTCTCTCTCTCACCGCCTGGCCATTGCTGTCACACACACACATGCACGCACTGACATAGACAAGCACATGCATGCACGCACGCATGCACACACACACACACACACACACACACACACACACACACACACACACACACCAGATATCCAGCAGGGATCAGTGGAGGGAGAGGAAACTTCAGCTGTGTGTGTGCTCTTCCAATTAATTCTGTGAGCATGGGTTCTGTGGCAGTCCTGCTGATTTGGAAATGCTTATTATTGCAAGCCTCAGGAGATACGGTATATTTTGTTGGGTATCTTGGGTTTGAAATAGAAAACACACACACACATACACACACACACACACACACACACACACACACACACACACACACACACTCATGGACAGTCGGGAAGTAAAAAGAGGACAGTTGACAGCAATCTTTTCATAGACAAATAAGTCTGTCTGATGTGAGGGGAATGGCACCAGAAATCATTTGCTAAATTTACAGAAATAATAGGTAGAGGCACGGAAATGGGTCAAGCTAAATGTCTGACTCTGTCATGCTGTGCCATCAGCCTAATGGCCCATTAGCTGGGGAATGAAAGAGAGGGTGTGGTGAACCCTAAAACATCATCTTAAAGTTCCCCCTCTAAAATATAACATCCGGATAACAGAGAGGCACTCCTTTATGAAAAAAAACACAAAGATAAACACATTGGACTGCATTAGAGTGGAATATTTCACTTTGTAAAACTTCAGCACTTCCTCAGCACTTTACTGCAGTGTAAAAACACCTTGCTCTTTGAAAATTGCCAAAGGGACGGTAAGAATAATGCTGGTTGAAAACAGGCCCTGCCTGTTAACAGACAGACCATGCCTGTTATTTGCACGTGCGCACACACTCACACACACACACACACACACACACACACACACACACACACACACACACACACACACACACACGCATTGCCTTTAAGGTCTCTCACCCCGTTATTACCTGGTTCTCCCAGAGTGCTTCTCTGAGCTTCTACTAGCCTACAGTAGCTACAGCAGGTTAGAAACCCTATTTAAGCTGCTCACCTGTCCCTCAAAAGCCCACATCGTGACCACATGACCACCTATGGACCCCGAGAGACAACAGATACGGAGAATTGATGTATGGTGGATAACTGCACACTTGATTTACCATATCATAACTATGCCTAATGCATGGCTGAGTTGGGAAAGGTTGCCAAATGATACCCTGTGAGAGCGTTGGTGGGGCGTTTGTATGGAAATGACAGATATCTGCCTCCTAGCCATGCTTTTATCTCCCTGGCTGTCAGAGACGCACCCCTGCGGCTACCACTTATGCTAATGATGGTAACAACAAGACAGCGGGTCTGGCGAAATTGCCCACTCGTTATAACCATTTCTAGAAAATAGTCGGCTGGCGGGGGTGGAAATAACAATGAAGGAGTGCCACGGTTTCTAATTGACTCTGGAACAGCCGTTCTGTTTATCACTGACTCTGGAACAGCCGTTCTGTTTATCACTGACTCTGGAACAGCCCTTCTGTTTCTAACTGACTCTGGAACAGCCCTTCTGTTTATCACTGACTCTGGAACAGCCCTTCTGTTTCTAACTGACTCTGGAACAGCCCTTCTGTTTATCACTGACTCTGGAACAGCCCTTCTGTTTATCACTGACTCTGGAACAGCCCTTCTGTTTCTAACTGACTCTGGAACAGCCCTTCTGTTTATCACTGACTCTGGAACAGCCCTTCTGTTTCTAACTGACTCTGGAACAGCCCTTCTGTTTCTAACTGACTCTGGAACAGCCCTTCTGTTTCTAACGGACTCTGGAACAGCCCTTCTGTTTCTAACTGACTCTGGAACAGCCCTTCTGTTTATCACTGACTCTGGAACAGCCCTTCTGTTTCTAACTGACTCTGGAACAGCCCTTCTGTTTCTAACTGACTCTGGAACAGCCCTTCTGTTTCTAACGGACTCTGGAACAGCCCTTCTGTTTCTAACTGACTCTGGAACAGCCCTTCTGCACGTAGCCAAATCAAGCACAGCACACACTGGCTGACATTTGATGCATAAGTTAAACATGTTAAGTGAGACTCTTGGTTCATTCATCCGGATTGAGGAATTTACAAAAGTGGCTTCTTTCTAATTGTTGAAGTGTTCTTCAGAAAGGAGACTGCACTCATCTGCAGTAGGTCTAATTGCTTCCCTTTGCTGGAGTTTAGATTCCGGAGCCTGTCAGGGCTGCAAAAACAGTCCCAGCAATCAAATGCTTTTCAACTGAATTATGCTCTTCTTCTGAATTATAGGATTTTTGCAATTGCACAGCAAAAGGGAAGATTGCCTTGTAAAAAAAAAAGTTGTTACGCTATTCTGTAAATTATATGATATGAGTAAAGGGGTTAAACCAAGAAATACAGTAAGAGTTGGAGTCACAAAAATAATGCTGACAAAGATCTAAAAGATGCTTGATCGTTTGTGGTGTTATACATAGCTTCATGGATCCCCAGACAACGCTCAAAACAGCTTCCTAAACACACACACACACACACGCACACACACACACACACACACACACGCACACACACACGCACACGCACACACACACGCACACACACACACGCACACACACACGCACACACGCACACACTCACACACACACACACACACACACACACTCACACGCACACACGCACACACACGCACACACGCACACACACACACACACACACCTGCAAATAAAAGCTATTGATCTTGTGTGTTGTGCCCTGAACTGATTAAGTCAGAATTGCAAACTTGTGGAAACAGGCGGGGCAGAGTGTTCCCCTATAGTAGAGTTGGGGATAATGAGTAGAGATTGTGTGTCATACATCAGTGCTGTAGGCCGCAGCTTCATCCGTCAAAGGTATGAAGGCAGGCCCTTCAGTGCTTACACAAACAACACAGCTCTTCACTTATAGAGTGTTTCAATTCTCCTCGCCTCCACAACCCCACTCTCATAAACAGATAGCACTTGTCAAACCACTTGTATGAATGTACGCTTCCTGTGTTCAACCAAACAGCATCCAAACATAAACACTCTTCACTCTACCTGACTGAACTTAATCTGATTGCAAACGGAGCCCTGCTGCAGACATCCACAGACCTGTCATCATGCCCTGTGTCTACGGGTTTGCATTTCTGTGAGGTAGTGTCATGTTTTACCCACAGAAATTCATATGTCAGACTTAATTTCAAGCCTGACTGATCCAGAATCGGCTTATTTGTACCCGACTTTGGACTACTGTGTGGCAAACCTCTCACCCCTGTGTGTGCGTGTGCGTGCGTGTGGTGTGCGTGTGCGTGTGCGTGTGCGTGTGCGTGTGCGTGTATGTGTGTGTGTGTGTGTGTGTGTGTGTGTGTGTGTGTGTGTGTACGTGTCACACTGGTGACTTGGAATCTATTTTGTGAAGGGTGGAATTAGCATAGTCAAATCAGCGTGGTCAATCTAATACACACTTCCTCCAAAGAGGATCTACGAGCCATTCTTTCACCTTGAGAAGCAAGTAACAAGTAACCTTCAACCTTACCTTAGCTAAGGCTTCCTGGGGGGCAACAGTAGATTGAATGATAAAGCTTTAATATTATTGACAGCATACAGTTGCTGTGGCTTTCACTGCTCACATTGCTTGGTAGCAGTTCAGATCAGAGTCTAAATCTCGGAAGCCCTGATTTTAATAACCTGCCTTGGTCCTGCATGCATTTGAAAAACATGTACAGTACTGTGAGAATGATTCCAAGTCTAGATAAAAATATGTGTGGTGCAATAACGTGAGAACAAATGTCTAATAATGACAGAGTGCAGTGCAGTACGTGACTACATGAGGTACTGCTTGCCGATTCACTAAATCTGCTGTGTTCAGGGCTTTAATTGGATATATGCAAATCCCTGCAAACTTGGAGAGGAGAACAGGGGGATTAAATTTGCAGTTATGGAGCTGAAAACGAGCAGCAGTTTGAATGAAAGGCAACACACACACACACACACACACCCACGCACACGCACACACACACACACACACATACACATACACACACACACACACACACAGAACACCAGAGGAGAGACATCTGGGGCTGACAGTCCTGCTGGGAGTTTGAAGGGAGAGGAAGGGAGGAGGTGAAGGAGGGGTGGAAGAAGGGAGGAGGGAAGGGGTAATAAACTGTCACCCCATGAGATAAGCACCAGGTACTTTTGCTGTACCCCATTAAGGAGACTGGCCACTTGCACCATGGAAACTACGAGAGGGGGAGAGAGACACAGAGAGACAGAGAGACAGAGAGAGAGAGGGGGGGGGGGAGAGAGAGAGAGAGAGAGAGAGAGAGAGAGTGAAAGGGAGACCTGAGACTACTCAGCCCAGAGATGCAATATCTCTGAAAAAGTGGCACTTGGAGCGTCTGTCCGACAGTGAGGAGAATTGGCTGTGGCAGAAGCTGTAGCACGTTTGAATGGAGGAGGGAGGATGGATGATGAAGGGGGGAGGAGGGAGGAGGCCAAGGCCACAGGGTTCAGTCAGGGCTGGGGGGGGGCGGGCAGTGGGACATGGGCAGAGAGGAGTGTCAGGAGTGGTGAGGAGACCTGCCTGGCAGAGTGGCATCTGGCATGCTAATGATGATCCACCACAGGGAGCGGGCCATGAGAGGCAGACTCAGACGTTGCCTCTGTACAAGAACAAAAACAACAGCTTCCTCTTAATGTCAGCCATCCATGCACCCTCTCGTCCGGGGCTGTATCCTGGAGTGCTTATTGTTTTGGTGCTGAGTATCAGCCGCCCAATTAGCATTTCATGAAAATGCTCTGAATCCAATCAAATTAAATTCAGACTTTATTTATATAGCGCCTTTCGTGCCAAATTGCAGTACAAGGTGCAATACAACAATTCAATGAAAATACAACAATACAGTGAAAATAAACGGTAATATAAGGAAATGATAGCATAGGAAATACGAGACATGATAGAACATAGAGACCAGTGCAGCACAGTAGAAGAGGGTAGATTAAAATAAGATGGATTAAGAGAATGCTAAGATAAAAGGGTATGTCTTAAGATTCTTTTAAAGGTGTTTACAGATTGTGACGCCCTCAGCTCCTCTGGTAGGCTATTCCAGAGGCGAGGACTATAGACACTAAATGCCACTTCCCCGTAGTTGTTTGTCGTCACCCAGGGAACAAATAAAGGCCAGTGCCAGAGGACGTGAGTGATCTAGAGGGAGCATATATTAAAAGCATGTCTGTATAGTATTCAGGCGCTACTCCATTGAGTACACCAATAAAATTATCTTAAAATCTATTCTAAAACTGACAGGCAACCAATAAAGGGACTTCAGGACAGGTGAGATGTGTGCTCTCTGTAGCTTATATATAGCTTTCTTAGGTAGACCATAAAGGAGAGCTTTGCAGTAATCAAGCCTGCTAGTGATAAAAGCATGCATAAGTCTCTCAGTATCCACCTGGGAGAGAAACGGTTGCATTTTAGCAATATTTCTAAGGTCATAAAATGCGGTTTTAGTGGGATTACTGACGTGAGATTCAAAATTCAAATCAGGGTCTAGAAGCACGGCAAGATTTTTTGCTAGGAGTTTGGCATTTTGTGCCAGGGATTTTAAGTTGGTGCACAGTATCTCTCTCTGGACCTTTGCTCCGATAATTAAAACCTCTGTCTTATGTTTGTTCAGTTGCAAGAAATTATGTGACATCCACAAGTTGATATGATCAATGCATTGAACCAGTTTATCAAAAGGGCTGATGTCATTGGGTGATAAAGAGATGTACAGTTGTGTATCATCGGCATAGCTGTGAAAATTAATCCTGTGATATTTCCCAGAGGCAGCATATAGAGACTGAACAGCACAGGTCCCAGAATGGAGCCTTGAGGAACCCCACAAGCTGGGGAAGGATCTGAAAGGTGGTTCTGGAGTCCCTCTGGAGTCCCTCAGCTCTGGTTGCTACAGCATATCAATGTGGTGCTAGTGTTAGAACCTGTTGTGCCCATTTCTTTTATTCCAAGGCTTCTTGGTATATTTTTCATTAAAAAAATAAAAAAATAAAAATACTGTATGAACGATATGAAAAAATCTGACACAGACAGACACACACACACACACACACACACACACACACACATAGACACACAGTGGTTACAATTTACATTTTAAAAATGTGGTTAGACAGCAGTGTTGCAACATACACCATTCCATATGGTAGTGGAAACTGGCAGACGATGCGGTTTCCTGCGGCCATATGCTGCACGGTACAGTCTTCCAAATCAGAGAGCAGAAACTGACAACCCAACACAGGAAAAGGCATCAAACTGGGCTCTCAATTTCATTTAGCCAACACATTACAGAATGCCTCTTTGAAAAAAAGATGACTCCACATCTGAAACAAGTCTACAGAAACATGTTGTCCCCCATGGCCAATCAGTGTTATTTCAGAATTTCAGTTGTTCACTATAACACCCCCCCCTCTATGGCAAGACGCATCATTTCACGATCGTCAAAATTGTCCCAGTGTTGTCTGAGATATCGTGTGTGACATCAACATGCGAGCATGCAAACATATGAACGAACAGTGAGCGATCCACAGTCCCCTCCCTAGTTTCATCGTGGTGGACAATTATCATGTATCCTGATTGTATCATTCTACGCCCAAATGCTTTGATCACTGTAAATCTGCTCTCAATTCCAATATTCTAAAAAAGTGCTGTGCACTGCAACACAGTATACTATACACACACACAGACACACACACACACACACACACACACACACACACACACACACACACACACACACAAGGCGGCTATTTTGTTAACAGTGTTTTTTTAGTTTGGAAAAGACGAGAAACAAAAGCACATCAATGGAAGCGCTGGAGGGAGGGAGGGAGCCCAGTGGTACTTGTAGTTTAATAAGCCTCTGAGGGTGATTTGTTGGAGTAAAACACGAGGGGTATTTTTGCGATCCTCCTTCCCCTCACATAAAAGGGCTGTGGCTCTTTTCAACGCCAGGAAAAGAGGAAATGGTGGTCCTGGTGCTGATTTTCAGTTCAGATCAATTTGAAACACAATTGCCATTCACTGAATGGCTCATTCAGAACCTCTAATTGGACTCTGGCTCAGGGTTTAAAACCATAAGCGCACCTTTTACTGTGGATCACCTCTGTTACTGTGTTAATGTGGGCTCCCAGCTTTGCCTCGGGTCCACACTAATCCAGCCTAATAGACATAATTGGCATTCAAAAGCCACTGGCTAAATACATGGAGAGCCCCAGAAATAGAGTAATTCCCTGCCTATTAAATTGGAGTGGAGTGTAGAGGACAGAGAAGTGAGGGAGATTCACATGTATCCAGTGGTGTGGTGTTCAGAACAGTATGAGAGAGAATACTAGATCAGAACCGACTAAACTAAACTAAAGTCTCCCTCTTGCACACACACACACGCACGCACGCACGCGCACGTACGCACACACACACACACAAACACACACTCACCAGAATACCTTTCTTCCTTGTACAAGTGTTGGGTGAAGGACAGTCTGTGGATGCAGGCAGAATAGGAGGACAGGGGGGGTCACAATATTTATCCAGGCAGCTCTGTCAGACTCCCTCTCCACTCTCTCTCTCTCTCTCTCTCTCTCTTCCCTCTCTCTCTCTCTCTTTCTCTCTCGTCTCTCTCTCTCTCCCTCACTTCACTCTCTCTCTCGTCTCTCTCTCTCTCTCTCTCTCGTCTCTCTCTCTCTCCCTCACTTCACTCTCTCTCTCTCTCTCTCTCTCTCTCTCTCTCTCTCTCTCTCTCTCTCTCTCTCTCGTCTCTCTCTCTCGTCTCTCTCTCTCTCCCTCACTTCACTCTCTCTTTGTCTCCCTCTCACTTCACTCTCTCTACCCTCCTCAGGTGTTGATACGCCATGCTCCAGTGCTAGCTAATTACCCACGTTGCACTGGGAAGAGACAGGGGAGATCCCCTAGCGGAAGTGACAGCTGCCTGCGCTGCTCGGCTAAGCGCCCCAGGGCGCCTTTTAGCACATGACATGAGATGTTATTCCCTACAAATATGATGTCACAGCCACTGAGTCTCCGCACTGAGTCTCAATTAACCTCACTCCCCGCAGCAGAGTGGAGCCATCTCACTCTCTATCTACTTTTCGACCCCCCTCCTTCCCTCCTTCCCTCCCTCCCTCCCTCCCTCCCTCCTTCCTCTCTCTTCACTCTCAGCCTAGTGACTCATCTGCCTGTCAAGGCAACCCAGCAGAGGGTCACCAATAACCAGGTTGTGTACAAGGTAACACAACACCTTTCCCTGCATTGCAGCATCACTGCGACTTCAACAGTACAGTCATGTAAATCAAGGAAGGTTATCTTACAGATTAGACATCACCCCCTCAGAGGGCGAATATCAGTCTTTTAAAGCTGGGGGGGGTTTCTGTGCAAAGAACTTGATGAATCTGTCTGCTTCTCACAGTCCAGAAATATCACAGAGAGACACAGAGAGCAGGCATGGCATCTGCAGGGGGAAGTGAGCCATAAGCTTACTGGGAAAAAAAATAGACTAAATGGCAAAAATAGCGATTGGAACCGAGACATCTGAAAAAAACTACTGTACAGATTTGTATGCGAAAGACAGAGCCAGGGCACTGACTACTCTATGGAGCCAACAGAGAGAGAGAGAGAGAGAGAGAGAGAGGAAATTAAAACAACATTTTGTGACAAATTAAAAGCAATTACACGATCCCAGCCAACGGCTTGGCTTCATCCAAACTACTGTAAGCACCGGGTAACAACTCTATCTGAAGAGAGGCAGAACAACAATATCAACCATCCTGTCCACACTAGAGCCGCTGCAACCCATCTGATGTTATTATTATGATATGTTTGAGGGGCTGGTGAAGAGCGGGGAAGATGGGAGGATGAAAGCTCAATAGATACAAACCCTATAGGGGAATCTGTGGGAGCACAACCCAACCCACATAACGATCTGTCAACTTAATAGTGAGTGGGAGATAGAGAGAGAAAGAGAGAGAGAGAGAGAGAGAGAGAGAGAGAGACTGAGAGAGGGAGAGAGAGAGATGTTCTATTTTTCTATTCATTAATGGTCCTGGAAGGGGATTTATGAACATTCAGCAGCTCTCTTTTACCAGCCAATTTGAGAAGATAGGATCATAAAAAGGAGTGGAAAGTGTACTGGGTACTGGGGGGGTGCCTTTTTCTCTGTGTGAGCAAAACGGGATATGGTTTCAGTCCGATAAATCCAATTGGCTCCCATTTCAACCTTCCATTATATTTTCTCTAAGGCTGCACATTCCATTTCTTGATGAATGGAAAGCAGCATGGTCCTTAAAGTATTCCATGCTGCATTTATATAGATACAAATATACCAATAAACACACTGTCTCTGCCTCTCACCCTCTCTCTCTCTCTCTCTCTCTCTGCCTCTCACCCTCTCTCTCTCTCTCTCTCTCTCTCTCTCTCTCTCTCTGCCTCTCACTCTCTCTCTCCCTATCTCTCTCTGCCTCTCACCCTCTCTCTCTCTCTCTCTCTCTCTCTGCCTCTCACTCTCTCTCTCCCTATCTCTCTCTGCATCACACATATATAGATACAAATACACCAATAAACTCTCTCTCTCTCTCTCTCTCTCTCTTTCTCTCTTTCTCCCTCTCCCTCTCAGACACACACACACACACACACACACACACGCACACACACACACACACAGACACACACAAACACGCAAACACACACACACTCCCAAGCAAATACTAAAATAATTGAAACCTTCTGAAAAAAAATGCAGCTTTGGCCTTTGCTTGAATCTTTTTGAAATGGTTCTGAATTGCTGTCGTCTCACACAATAATAAACATTGGTAATAGCGTTCCCAGTGTTGACTGAACGCAGTAATTCAATACTCCATGGCATCAATTAGTAGTGGTAACAGCGTGAGCATCTCTCCAACCTTACTGATCTCTCCAGTCAACTCTTATCAAAGAAGCTTTTCTTGCTGAGATTTGAGATCAGAGGGCAGTTCTAACTCATTAGTTGTTCTGCCTCTCCCCCACAGTGAGGAAGATGTTTTCAATAACACGGTCACATCATCTGGCTGTGCAATTCCTTTCAGCTTCAAGTGTGCACTGGCAGAAAACCGACAGCATCCTACATCTGGAGGTCTGGGCTTAAACACTGTGATTTTGACCAGACTGTGTGAAGCAGGAGAGGGTAAAGAGACGAGGGTAGAGAGAATGAAAGAGGCAGGACTGGGTCCCGGAGACGTTGAGGGTATTTACTCCCAGACTGATCGATCCGCTCTCTGAGCTCCAGCAGTCGCACCTAGCCGCTTGAGAATCAATAGTGTTATCTTTTATTATGACACACAGGCCACACACACACGCACGTACACACGCACACACGCACACGCGCACGCACGCACACACACACCCTCACACACCCTCGTTATCAGTCTGGGGTCACTGAGCTGCGGAGGGAAGGAACATGACGTCTTGGTTTCGCTGTGCCAGGCTGAAACATCAATCCACAGGGACAGGAGGGGATTATCGGTGTGTGGTCAGATGTGACCAAACAAACACACTGTGTGAGACCTGAGAGGGGCTGACTCAAACATAGCTACAGTACATACTGTACGGTATCATCCAGAGAGAGTTTAGACAGTGTCAGGGTTTTGAGAGGTTTAAGGACTTTCTTTAACGATATCGTCTGTGTCCTGGAAAAACCTTGTGTCATATTTGCGGTTTCATGGCCAGGACCAAGAAAAGTCATTCAAAACAACTTGTGAACCAACAATAAATGGAAGTCACAATTCGGTAAAAGAGAAGCAACTGACTTACTTAGTTGTATGTTCAGTTGCAATTGAACAACAGGGAGAGCTTAGAGCAAACACAAGGCAGCTCAATGGTGCCAAGGTCACAGTACTGGAGCAATAATTGAAGAGAAATGCACGGAATACATTGCGGTTGTCTAATGAGCTGTTCATGGTGCTTAAAGAGCATTACTGTAGCTCACTGCCTTTTAAAGAGAGATGGAGGTGGCCACCAGGATCAGAGATCCCATCTAGATCTAAATCCCATCTAGAAAGCAGCTGGAGGAGGAGGACTCACCCCTGAAGCTCCTTGAGAGAGACAGAGATCTTGAGGTTGTGTCCCAGGACGTGCAGGGCGGTCAGGATGTCTGCCCACTGGACCATCTCCCCCAGCGGACCCCCCTTCAGCACCTTGGGACTGAACACGTCCCCCGACTCCTCCGTCAGGAAGCCCACATGGACCAGGATCTGCCAGAGAGAGCCAACACACAGGGGAGGGGTTAATCAAGATTATGAGTTATCAGGATGAATCAACACACAGGGGAGGGATTAGTCAAGATTATGAGCTATTAGAATGAATCAACACAGGGTGGCTTGGGGGAGCCTGGGCTCAAATAGGGCCCCACATGAGAATTTAAATATCCTAAAATTGTGAAACATTTCTTTATTGGGCACCCATAAAGGTCGTGTGTCGTAGGAACCCTGCGAAAGAGGAATCAAATATCAGATTCACAAAACCAATTAGCAAAGAGATTCATTGTTAGGATTAATTATTTATAATATGGATGAATTACAATAAACTGAGTAGGCCTAAGTGTGCTAAAGGGACATAAAAAATGTTCAACATGAAGCATTTCTCCTCAAGCCATTTTCAGCAAAACACAATCAGAGAGAGTATGGAGCTAGAATAGTAATTGACCTATTGTGAGCCTAATTGATATGCATAATGGTACAAGGCAGTTTTAATTGCTGATGGGAAAAGATGAAATTTCCAGTCTGTTAAATGTGTAATGAAATTAGGCAGTGTGATTTCTCAACAGATGGCAGGCTTTCATTTCGATGCAATTACGTCTCGCCAAACTTTCTCATCTCACTTTTAAGACTAAACTACAGCATTCTCATCCAAGTCACCTCTCTCGGGGGGGGGGGGGGGGGGGGGGTTTCTGCTAAACACGGGTGCTTCAGTTCTCAACAATGCCTGACACACAATGTTCTAGGACACTGTGAGTGAAACCAGCCAAATCAAGACTTTTGAATTGAACACCGCATGGTCTGAAAATAAATACATAAACGGCTGCACGCCGATACAGGACGACTTCACCTTCACACTCAATATTCAGCGACGCAAAGGGGGAGATCGATAGAAACCATTTTGAGTTGTGTTGTGGAGAATGTGAAGGGACGGGCTCGCTGCCAGTCACTCTGAGTGCCTTTGAAAAATAGGGGACCCGTCGTAGTGTGATTACACCTCCCCGCCCCATAACCCAGCTAGACGTAGCAGAGGTAGCTTGTCACTCTTTCTGCCTCTTGTATTTTCTGACGACCAGGGAGTCATTATGTGGGTGCCGCTGCGCTGCAAGGGGTTTCTTGGCATGCTGCACACCACCTGTCACCTCACCAACCTCAACGACTGGAAATAACGGGCACCACAGGAACTCCTTTTAAGGAAGGGAAAAAAAAAAGAGTGCAAGAGCAGGTCGGGAAATGAGTGGAGAAAAAAAAAAAAGGGAAAACATTTAGACCGGAGATTGCCTATGCAGATACAGTACAGAGATAGAAAACAGAAAGAGAGAGGGAGAAAAGAGGCGATAGAGAGAGAGACAGTGGTGCACAGCAGAGCAGAGAGAGAGAGAGAGAGAGACAGGTGGAGTGATAGAGAGACAGACAGGTGGAGTGATAGAGAGAGACAGTGGTGCACAGCAGAGCAGAGAGAGAGAGAGAGAGAGAGAGAGACAGAGACAGAGAGAGACAGGTGGAGTGATAGAGAGACAGACAGGTGGAGTGATAGAGAGAGACAGTGGTGCACAGCAGAGCAGAGAGAGAGAGAGAGAGACAGAGACAGAGAGAGACAGGTGGAGTGATAGACTGCTGTCTAGTCCTCCGTGAAGTCTCACTTCAGTCAGTCTATTTCCGTCGGCAGATTATCCCTCTCTCTCATTGGATGTTTTCACGGCCCACAGACGTTCCTCTCCGTCTGTTTTCTAAACAGCGCTCTGTCTCTCCCAGCAGCTGAAGCCAAAAGCCCAGAGGGTCCAGTTAATGGACAGTTACCATTACTGTCAAACACACCATTAAAAAGAACAAAGCTCTCTCTCTCTCTGGTTTGGAGCCTGAACAAGCAGAAGGCTTTAGAAGGGATGTTCTCTATGTTGACAGCACTGGCACTGGCTTATCAGGAGCCAATAGCTCTCTGAAGGGGACAGTCATGAAAAGGAGGCTGATTAATGTTACAAAAATCTCTTTGGCTGAAGAAACCAGATGCTGTTTTTG
>NC_139663.1:17288536-17396036 GCF_951799395.1 Argentina silus
TCTGAACCATCCACCCCGTAGAAGGCATAGCAGGGGTCCGAGGTCCAGCGGGCGCGCATCCACTGAGGGTAAAGGTCAAAGGGTGAAAGGTCAGTGGTCAGTTGCCGAGTGAGCCTAAATTAAAGTAGGACCTGCACACTCAAAAGCTAAGACAGACAACATTTAGATTCTTAACGAATCTTTGTCAGGTCATCTCGTTGCTGAGCAAACCAATGCGTGCTGAGTTGCGTAGCGTAAGGGCTTTGTTGGAGGTGGGTGGTGGTCTTGCGTTGATTCCATTTGTCCTTTTCATTGATCTGAACAAACCACTTCACACGTGGAACCTTGTGAAACAATGCATGCTTGATGGGAGCAGATCATAAAACGGGCGGTGCCAGGGTCATAAACACCACAAAAGTAGAAGGGACAGAATGGTACAAAAGGACTTACGTCCATCTTGCTGTGGCAGTCCGGGTAGCGAGGATCTTTGGGCACCTCACACTGGCCTGTGGCTCCGTCCCTAACTGCGGAGTAGAAAACACACAAGGGCTCACACATCAACAATAAAGCCAATACCCGTGGGCTGAATCCTAAACTACAGATTCAGTATATACAGTATATCATGAACTGATCGTCAAAGAAGACTTGCCATGAAACCTCAAGCCGCTTGGCTTTGACCTAATGACAATGTCAGAGAGGGGCTGCTGAGGCAGAAACAACCTTTCAACTGGGCCACTCAACAGGTCTCAGGACAAAAAAAAAAGCAGGTTAAAACTGCACTGGACGAGATTAAACTGGGCCCTGTCTCTGGGCTTTAACACACTGGCCTCCATGGCTTCAGAATGAACAGAATTGCATTAGGCTGCCTCCAGGGTTAGCTAACAAGCAAAGCCTGGCTCTCCCTGCCGATCTCAGAGGCCCACACAGAGAGCAGCGGAGAGGTGACACAGCGTCTGCTTGATTACAGTTTTTCTCGATTGCTAAGACACACTTAATGAAACTGGGATCCACTTGATCTTCATCATCACCACTTCATCAGCGCTTTTTCATTTGTTCCACACATTTGTCATACCCTTTTTCAAAACAGTTAACACAGATCTCATAGAAAGACGCAGAACTCTATTGGATTAACTGTGTTAAACGAAAGGTTTTGGAGGAGCCGCAGCAGGAGGAGAAAATAGAGCTCAAGTTTCAAATTAAATTCAGGCAACAATTATTGACCATGTCATGGTCAATGCAGCAGGGTTTGTTATCTCTAGTAAAATCATCTGTGGAGAAAAGAATCCAATTCATGCTGTGATATGCTTGCTTGTCATTTTTGGCACATACTATAACTATGTAAAGTGTCAGCAAATGGCACAGGCATATAACACAAATTAAGGTTGAACCGGTTCATATTGATAGCTGTATTTTGTTGTCCATTGTGTAATGATTGATTGAAAGAATATATTAATTTGACCACATGTTGTGTTGTTTGATGGAAATATTTGCTTTTGTTGCATGTTTTTAATGTTTTGTGAGTGTTAGAGCATTTGGCAAACAAAATTTGTCATTTTGGTCAGTCAGCTTCTGTTTCAGTCTGTGTGTTGTTTTGACGTCAGAGTGGACAAATGTGTTTAAGCAAATGAGAAAAACTGTAATACAAAAATCCCCCCCCCCCCTCTCTCTCTCTCTCTCTCTCTGCCTCTCTCTCCTCTCTCTCTCTCTCTCTCTCTCTCTCTCTCTCTCTCTCTCTCTGCCTCTCTATCTCTCTCTCTCTCTCTCTCTCTCTCTCTCTGCCTCTCTCTCTCTCTCTCTCTGCCTCTCTCTCTCTCTCTCTCTCTCTCTCTGCCTCTCTCTCTCTCTCTCTCTGCCTCTCTCTCTCTCTCTCTCTCTCTCTGCCTCTCTCTCTCTCTCTCTCTGCCTCTCTCTCCTCTCTCTCTCTCTCTCTCTCTCTCTCTCTCTCTCTCTGCCTCTCTATCTCTCTCTCTCTCTCTCTCTCTCTCTGCCTCTCTCTCTCCTCTCTCTCTATCGCTCCATCTCTCAGTCTCCTCGCTGTCTCTTTCTCCCCCCATCTCTCTCTCTCTCTCTTATAAAACTCTCCCTCAGGCTCCCTCTCTCTCTTTGACTGTAATTGCCTCTCTCTCGCTCCATCCCTCCCTCTCTCCCTCCTTCCCACTCTCCTTCCCTCCCTCCCTCTTTCTCCTCGGCGGCCAGCTCCCGTCAGCCTAATTAAAGGAGCGGTTGCTGTTTTTCCAGCAGCGTGGCGCTGCCAAGTCCTGCTGAGCACCATCACAGACAAAGGATTACCAGCCATTCTGTTTGATTACCAAAATAATGACAGTCGTACTGTAATTCTCTACAGCTAGCAGTGTCAGAAATTAGCCAGGGGATTTGATTATCTTCTCTCAAAATACAGTCTCTACTGTGTATAGAACGTGTCTACTTTAGTCAGTGACAAGATAAATGATAACAATGGGCCACGTCTCACCCCGTAGCATTGGAATGCGTCGCCTCGGCTATTAGAACATCTAGCTATACATTATCCTTTGCTCAAGCAGAATTGGAGCAACAATGAACTGTGCTCACAGTGAACTCTGTGTTGTATCAATGCCTTGTAAAGAAATGGAGGACATCGACAGTAATAGAGGGAAGCTGACAGCCTCAGATCCCATTAACTGGATGGGAAATTCTAGGGCCCTATAAAATCGGTTTTATTTTTTCCTTTATTCTGTTTTATTTTTCCTCCATTTTACTTCACCCACAGACTCTGAACGACTGCAGTTATTTTCCTTTTCTTTTTGTTCACTGGATGTGCACAAGCTGAATCTAGTGGCCTATTCAATCAACAAAAGAAATCTAAGTCGGATTGGGTCATGTGCTTTGCAGTTCATGTTGAATTACATTTTGAAAAAGTGTTTTTACCTACAAAGGCTAGCCTCAGTATTGCTAATGTTGGCTAACTGACTACACACACACACACACACACACACACACACACACACACACAAACACAGGGGACATTTCTTCAAGATTGTTGAGGTGTTGCAGGGTAAAATAACATCACTAATGTGTACTCTACATAAAATATAATTGTCATGGAGCAAATTAAGTTGTTTTCTTATCATTTCAATGCAATTTTCCATATTGTCTAATTCCATTTGTATGTCTGAATTCGATGAGTCCAACCATTTTCCCCATCGCGGATTTATAGGGATCAAAAATTCATCAGCATGCATTGAACATCATGTTACCGTGTTCCTGACGACATTGAGGCAGTGAGACAGGGCCCCAGTGCAGTGTAACTCTTACACAGACACGAATGGAGCTTCATCATCTCAGCTGTAAATGTGGCATAAATAATACCTGTCATGTTCGATAGCATCACATTACAAGTTCAACAAAGACCAGCGTATTCAGATGTCTAACTCCAGTACAGTCACTTCCAGGTTGGCGAGGGGATAGAGGAGTGTGTGTGAGGTGAGGAGAGTGGGCGTGGTCCTATATCTATATTAATGGGTGTGTGGTATCAGCTGGGTGTGAATGGTCAGAAAGGTGTGTGTTGTATCCACTGGCTTTGAGTGTGTGTGTGTGTGTGTGTGTGTGTGTGTGTGTGTGTGTGTGTGTGTGTGTGTGTGTGTGTGTGTGTGTGTGTGTGTGTGTGTGTGTGTGTGTGTGTGTGCGTGTGTGTGCGTGTGTGTGTGTGTGTGTGTGTGGTGGCTAGGTGTGTGTGTGTGTGTGTGTGTGTGTGTGTGTGTGTGTGTGTGTGTGTGGTGGCTAGGTGTGTGTGTGTGTGTGTGTGTGTGTGTGTGTGTGTGTGTGTGTGTGTGTGTGTGTGTAGTACAATACCTCTGTTGTTGGCCATGCTGCGTTGTAGGATCTGCTCCACTCTCACAGCCATGTCAGACATGTTCTGGGCTATAGCCTGAATACGTTCCACCAGTCCCACTGGCTGGATCCTGCAGTATACACACACACACACACACACACACACACACACACACACACACATACACACACACACACACACACACACACACAAACACACACACACACACAAACACACACACAAACACACACACAAACACACACACGGCCATGACTATCAACAGAACTGTACAATTTCCTTCTTCTGTGACATTGGACTTTCAATATCACCCGTTGTAACATCTTCACAAACATTGTAAAAAGCAAAGGAAGGCTTTTTTCCCTTTTTCTTTTAATCCAATATTCTACCCTCCAGTGGATGCTTACAGTTTACTCCCGCGGAAGAGAATAGCCACAACAGGCAGACGAAATGCTAATTGTGTGGAACTTGGTTGGAGCGTGAAATAGAAAAGCTTTTAAACACTCACAATTTATTTGTTGAGATAAAAAAAAGTGAGTCAGCACATTAAAGCCCCAGTCCCAGGGAGGCCGAGAACAGAGCACAGTTAGGTTGTTAGCAAATGCGTTTCATTGCAGTTGACTGCAATGGCTTGAAAGCAGTGTTGGCAAACAATCATGAGAGGCAGAGAGAAATAGAGAGAGAGATGACACAGAGAGAGAGAGAGAGAGAGAGAGAGAGAGAGAGAGAGAAGAGAGAGAGAGAGAGAGAGAGAGAGAGAGAGAGAGAGAGGACACAGAGAGAGAGAGAGAGAGAGAGAGAGAGAGAGAGGACACAGAGAGAGAGAGAGAGAGAGAGAGAGAAGAGAGAGAGAAGAGAGAGAGAGAAGAGAGAGAGAGAGAGAGAGAGAGAGAGAGAGAGGTGTCCTTGAATCACAGCGAGCTCTAGCAGAAAAACCTGGGAGGCAGCCAGGAGTAGAACCGAAGGTAACTCCAGCCTTAGGGCAGCTTGAACAGTAACAGTGGAGATGGCCTGGGACATACAGTAATGGATCTGGGCCCAGGCTGATGACACAATTACATGGTGGTACAAAGCTGTACTGAGAGATCCCCAGTAGTCATCATTAAGGTGCTATGGTGGACATTGGGAATCCTCTCAAAGAAGCCAGCTCTCCCACAGAATAAAAGAGTGGTGTTCCCGGGTGTATTGTACACTAGAGAACTGAGGACCAAGTGTTCCCAGAGCCTTAGCCATGAGCTGGCTGAGGACAAGACCTCTGATGCAAGAACCTGTCATCTGTCCTTGAGCCTGTACCTGCTTCTCTCTACTGTCCTCCTTGAGCCTGTACCTGCTTCTCTCTACTGTCCTCCTTGAGCCTGTACCTGCTTCTCTCTACTGTCCTCCTTGAGCCTGTACCTGCTTCTCTCTACTGTCCCCACCACTGTGCCCCCTAACAGACATCATATGATTTATGCAGGACTAGACTAATACTATTCCAAGATTCTGTGTGTGTGTGTGTGTGTGTGTGTGTGTGTGTGTGTGTGTGTGTGTGTGTGTGTGTAGAGGGGGGTAATAAAACTGCATAACTTGGTGCTCCAATCTAACTTGACCATGTAATGCCCTGGGGGAAGCAGTGGCCATCACATCCTATTCCCTCCTATGAGCCAACATGTCAGGACAGATGAGAGGCACACAGAGACAGCAGCACAGGCCTGTATGTATGAGACACACTCCTCGGCTCAGACAGACATATAAATCTGTCCTTACACTTTTTTTTGCAAAGCATACAATTGGTACACCTCCTTATGCAACCTGTCCTTAGTGGTAGACATCACATTTATATTAAGTGTCTGGCCCAGGGGAAGACAAGACAAGTATTGAAGAGTAATGTGGCTGGCTGATACGTTTTTGAAATAAGCGAGGGCTTTGGTTTCTCTGTTACCTTTTATTTCTGTTAAACTGTCACTTTGACTCAATTCTGATGCGGCGACTATCATGTAGATAGACCCTAGACTTTACTACCTTTCAGTAATGCTTCCAGTGTGGCTGGTTAAAACAACAGCCTACAGTATGACGGCCCTTTCACCGGTCGCCTTTACCGTCGGAGGAGAACCATTGCCATCATTTGTACTGTAGAGTTACTCCCAAAGAGGCCAATTAAATCCTTGTTAAACATACATCAGAATATGATTTATTGAGCATAACTAAAGAGCATACAATTGCTAAAATGTAGAAGAATGCAGCTAACCACAGCAAGAGTTGGATAATGGTGTGTTGGTGACAAGAGTTCTAGATCATGTCTGTGCAGGGTCGTTGTGTTGTTACTGTACGGACTAGAGGCTGCTCTGGTTCAGATCCATATCACATATGCCTCGGCAGTGGTTAGCATGAACTGTACTCTGTAGCCAGTAAGACTCTCAGGCTCCTACGTTTTCAGAGGGGATTTTTCCAAGGTGTGAGACATGGAGAGTGAGAGAGTGTGTTGAGCGTAGGAGAGCAGAGAGATGTCCGGAAGGGATGGACAGAGTGTCAGACAAACCGCAGCAGGAGGGAGCCTCCCTATCCCTGCGTGTGAGAAAAAGGTCTGTTGCCATGGAGACCATAGAGCAAGCTCAGGGTTGGTAGCCTCCCCATGTCTGGCAAGGATCCCTCTAATCCAACCAATAAGAGGAAGGACATGGGTGGGGGGTATGAGATCTTCTGATCAATGCTCATGTGCACAAAAAAAAAAAAAAAAGGTTTGACATTTCGCATGCATTGTGTGTGTGTGTGTGTGTGTGTGTGTGTGTGTGTGTGTGTGTGTGTGTGTGTGTGTGTTGGCAGTATGGACCCAGATGAAGTGTCACAGATGTAGACAGATGTATACTTTAGATGTAGATTGAGTGAAGAGTCCTGTGTTTTGCAAACTGCTTTGTTTTCATACTTTCCTCATACTGTAACAAAGTCCAGTTCATTTGCTATTTGTAGACATGGAGTAGATACATTGAAATGTCATGACCAGACCATACCTGTCCAGGGCTGAGCTGAGCTCGTCCAACCTGTGAGAGTCACTGGTGTTTCCCAGTTTGGACAGTGTGTCCATCCTCTTCATAATGATCTCCAACATGTCACTGATCTTCCTCAGCACCCCACGAGACTCCGGGCCTCCCATCACTGCCAACACACACACACACACACACACACACACACACACACACACACACACACACACACACATAAATAAATAAATAAATATACTACAGTATATTTCATTTCAACATCATAAAGGCAGAGAGAGAAAGGGAGAGAGAGACAGAGAGAGAACAAGGGAGATATATAGAGGAGAGAAAGGGAGAGAATGATTAAGATTGGGAATTGATGTCTGGTACACTGCTGCATTGAGGGAACTCACAGTTAAATCAGGCCCGATGTTAAACTTGTCTCCCTGATCTATAGTGTCAACATATCAACTTCCTCTCGAAATGACTACCCCTGCCTGGGCTACAGTAAGTACAGTACACAGCCCGAGGCTGTCCCACTTACAGTCCTCCTATCCTTCCATTCCTCTAATGTGATTCTTAAATGCATTTTCAAAGGCTGCACCAGAATGCTGGAACACAGAGCCACTCAACGTTGCATTTGAAATGCACTTGACAGTTCTCCCAATAAAAGCCCAGCCCTTGATATTGTAGAATTATTCCAGTATTTCGCGGTGCACTAATATCACAGCATCCAAGGCCCACTCTTGGCCTTCATTACAGAAGCAGAGCATGCAGGAAGCAGAGACCTCTGGACAAACAGTAGTAGGGGAAACAAATTAGTCTGACAGTGATCTTTGTTGATTTTTTTTGTTTTCCCCTTCCCTCTCTCGACTCCAATTACCCATGACCCGGGAAGTGCAGGTGAACCAGAATAATTATGTTAGTCCTTACCTGGTCAATTACAAAGCCAGTAGCTTGAGACACCGACTCAGTTCCCTCTCAAATGTCAAGGCTGTGCCATTTGCTTTGTTTCTCTAATGACTCTGGTCAAACTCCGTCAGGATCAATGGAATGTTATAAATCATGGGTGACCATATTTATACCTGTGTTTGCTGTTGAATAAACTGAAATGGTGTATTTAAGGTGACACGGCCACAGTAGCCTAAGTTAAAATAGAAGAGAGTGTTCTGTACCTTCTTGCTATTGTCTTTTATAGCTGAAACTCACCACTCACTCAAAATCAGAATCAAATCATTCCTCCTGATTCCTGATTCCTCCTCACCCTGGCCTGCTAGGAGACCTTGAGGACATGGGCAGTAACAGCAACACAGTGTTCTAAGTGAGTGTGAATGAAATACAGCTTCACCTCTCTTTGTTCCTTCATCAATCGCATTGCACTCCAAAAACTGCATTGTGTGCAAACTCACTTTCCTCCACTGTCAGAGTTCATTTGTCACTGTCCATGAGAAAGTCACCTTTGTCACAGGAAACCACACTGACTGTAGATTAAACCACAAAAGAAACCAAATCGGGAGCAAGTGCTTAATCAGGGGAAAAAAGAACCTGATTAGAGTCAAATTGATCTTCCTGCACTGGAGGTCCGGGGCCCCTTGGTGCGTGCGTGCGTGCGTGCGTGCGTGCGTGCGTGCGTGCGTGCGTGCGTGCGTGCGTGCGTGCGTGCGTGCGTGCGTGGCCAGATTGGGGGAGGAGGCAGATTCACACTGAATGAGGTCTATGGGTTATGAGGATATGTGATGACTAAGTAGGGGTGGGCGACATACCGGTATGAAATACCGGCGAAATACCGGTATCACGTTGTGCCATGATATGAATTTTGGCATATCACGGATATCATGATCACAGCACGCCCACGTACCTCAACAGCCATATCCGTCTGCCAAGGGTTGCTAGTTTGGCTATCAGAAAACTAAATTGTATTGAACTAACCGTGCAAATGAGAAGCATTTAAAATGAGTGAAAACATGGAAGGTGTTTGGTGCAATTGGGGCTGCTGACGAAAGAATTAGTTCGTCTGTCATTTGGAACTGGTTTGGATTCAAAATATCCGACCTCAACCAATCGGCCTGGCACTCTGTCGGCCTGTGACTGCCAAAGGAGGTAACACAACCAACCTTTTCCATCACCTCAAAATAAATCATGTCTGCGAATATGATGAAAGCACCAGAATGCAAGTAGTAATCAACACACACACACACACACTCACACACACACACACACACACACACCACTAAAAGCATCATTCTCCAGTGGTCGTCCCTATGACAACAAAGCAAACCATGGAGAGAGATAAGCAGTGCCGTAGTTTAGCGCTGGTGGCAACGTTGTCACATGACTGAAACCAGAGACCGTTGACAGACTGCTAGTTTTTCTGGGCCGTAACCAGTGAGAGACGGAACTGCTGTAGTATGCACACATGACTGGGTTTTTTTGTTATTATGGGAGTAAGGTTCCCTAAAATAGTAATAACTACCCATTAAGTTATTTAATTCAGCTCTGATTATTTATTATCCTGCATTTTTGCATTTGTTTCATTTGTTTTAATGTTCCTGGGTGACTTGAACATTTTTTGTTCCTGGCTGACTTGAAAAAAGGTTGTAGGTCCTATATAGGAAAAAGGTCCTATGTAGCAAACTGTTTATCCAGCATTTTTGCAGTTCTATCCTGCAGTTCTATCCTGCAGTTCTATCCTGCAGTTCTATTCTGCAGTTCTATCCTGCAGTTCTATCCTGCAGTTCTATTCTGCAGTTCTATCCTGCAGTTCTATCCTGCAGTTCTATCCTGCAGTTCTATCCTGCAGTTTATCTTGCAGTTTATTTGTTGAGAAGCACAATTATTGCACAATTATTTGCAAGATTATATGCATGATAAAAAGATCCAGAAGTGTACATTTTGTCCCATGACTTTCCCTGGTTTTATCAGGTTAAAAGCAATCTTTGTCATCTGTAAACTTTGCAGGGCTCATAAAATGTGGTTCAGAAAAAAAAAAAATCTATATCGTGATATCATATTGTTATCGTTCAGAGTGTGAAAGATATTGTGATATGAAATTTAGGCCATATCGCCTACCCCTACGATTAAGTGTCAAGACAGGAATCAAGGAGAAGAAGGAGCTGCTGAGAATTGTGGATTATTAGCATATTGTATCAAGGAAACTCTCTCAACCTTTGTCCTTTTTTGCAACCCGTACCTTATTATCCATTCTCTTCCTCCTCAGCTGTGATCTTACCCCTTTCCCCTTAATATGCACATGCACACTTCCCGTCATGGATTTACACTAATAGATTTACAGCTTCTATATGTATGGTGAAAACTCACTCTAGTCTTATTTCATTTTCTCGTTTATGCTTGAACAAATTCAATTCTTTTGAATCCATGACAGGGAGGGAACAAGGGCTGACTTCAGGGAGAAGAAGGGCAGAGAATCAGACAAGGGCAGTTCCTGTCTCTTTGGGCTAAAATGTCTTCCTTCCATCCTTCCATCAGTCTGTCTAAATCAGGAGGTCGGACTGGCTTCCTCTCAGTCACAGACACCGACAGCAGGGGCTGGTCATTTAAGCCCCAGTGTGGCTCCATCAAAGCTGGACTGTCTCGGTTCTTCAGTTCAGAAAGAGCAGGACTAAACAGGGAGGGGGGCCACTGTACAGAACCTACCATCGGGAACCATTTCAAAGGGAACGATTACTGTATATCCCCATTATTTTTGGTAGAATGACACCTAATACTGTAACTGTACTAGAATCCTAGAAGACATGATGCCCCTTCGGTAACGCCGGCGCTGCTTACTGAGTACTTAGTGTTCTTACTGAGTACTTAGTGTTCTTACTGTGTACTTAGTGTTCTTACTGAGTACTTAGTGTTCTTACTGTGTACTTAGTGTTCTTACTGAGTACTTAGTGTTCTTACTGAGTACTTAGTGTTTGAGATAATTTGCCAAGATAAAAGTACACTGATGTTCGTCAACTGAGGGATTCTATTTGTGGTGTTTATTCCACCGAGGTGCGTTGAGGTTGAAAGAGACGATCACACCACCACAACTGAGGGTTCGGTGCAGGTGCCAGATTCCAGGCAAGCGTTGCTGCATTAGATCTAAACACAGCCCCCGGGCTCAAGTGTGGGAAGAACGATCA
This sequence comes from Argentina silus, assembly GCF_951799395.1. NCBI lineage: Eukaryota > Metazoa > Chordata > Actinopteri > Argentiniformes > Argentinidae > Argentina > Argentina silus. Next base: position 17,299,429 of record NC_139663.1, read on the forward strand.
TGATGCATCACAGTAACCATGTTTCTCACATACATTGTGCTCATAAATCATCATTATTCAGACACCCGTCCCACACAGACACCCGTCCCACACAGGGCATTTTTAGAATACTTTGATATATACAGTACCGTACAGTACAGTAGTTTGGACACACCTTCTCATTCAATGGTTTTTCTTTATTTTTATTATTTTCTACATTGTAGATTAATATTGAAGACTATGAAGGAACACATATGGAATTATGTAGTAAACAAAAAAGTGTTAAACAAACCAGTTCATGTTTTAGATTTTAGATTTTTTTCTTCAAAGTAGCCACCTTTTGCTTTGATGACAGCTTTGCACACTCTTGGCAAGGTGTGTCCAAACTTTTGACTGGTACTGTATATATATATATATATATATATATATATATATATATATATACATTGGCAATCTATTGCATCAGGTATTCTCATTTATTTGTGCGATGGCTCTCCCCTTGGGATACATTGACTAATGTGTTTTTTTCTGAAGAGAGGCCTGCACTGTGCAGTTAGGGCCGTTTCAGGAGCCGTTCCGCCGATAGTATCTGTGTGCTAATGTGGGCCTCTGCGTGTCATTCCTCATCTGCTGGTTAATAAAGGGCCCATTTAACAAGAGCTAATCTCCTTTAACGACTCAATTTCGGAAGTGCCACAACACAATCGATTTTATGAACAAATTCCAATTAGATAGCCATTTGTAGCGTAGCCTGCTGAGAGCACAGGGGGACTGGCTGGCCAATCTAAAACAGAAGTCCTTGGGACTCACTGGCCACTGTAGATGTGAGCCTCTGGCAAGGAGTTGCACTCTGTTTGTTTGTGTACTGCAGCTCGACTATAGTCTGGGTTGTAATTAAAAAAAACAAAAAACATTCTTCTTAAAATCTGCATATGAAAGATAACTTTGATTGTGGGTAGCTTACGTTTCTTACACTGAGATGCTTCAGATAGATAGGGATGGGTAACATCTGCTCATTAAAAACGGTGCCATTTTACTACTATCTTACTCCAAACAGCTTTGCACAGACAGTAACTTTCGTCCACTGATAATCAAAGTCTGCTCTCTCATTATAAGCATTGTAGTATCCACCTGGCTCTTCCATGACTGGAAGCCCATTGGCTTTAAGTCGGGACACATTAAATGTATAGGTCCTGAGAGACTGGCATATGATCTCTCTCTCACTACAGCGGTTTGCTGAAGCCCATTATCAGAGCCATTGGAGTAAGGAAGGATAAAACATCTAGGAAGTTAAGGGCTCCCAAAGGGCTCCGCAGTGGCCTAATATGGTGATGTATGAATCCATAGTGGGAAGCGGATATTGCTCTGGTTGGCTAGTTACTGTCATAGCTGCTAACCAAATTCCAGTTTCATTATTGATCGCTGGTTTAAGTTTCATTTAGCTGAGGGCTCCTAACGCTGGGAGACTCATTGATGTGAATCAGAGAGCAGCAGACCTCACATATCTACGTGACCGTTCAATAATAAAGAGAAGAGAGAACTCAGGAAATAACACGTCTCTCCTCTCTCGAAGCGCTGTGAGAGGCTACGTCCTCTTAGTGCACTGAATGTTGAACATAAAACACAGCTTCGTCACGGGCTGAAGGCCAGAGACGCCGAAGGGTACAACGCGTCATCTACACAAAGCTGAATCACGGTTGACAAATCAACCTTAATGAAGTAACACTTGACATAGAACATGAAATCTATTATCTAGCATTGTGAAAGTGAAAAAAAGAAAAAAAAACTACATTTATGAGATGCCACAATCAGTCGTGAATCACTGTGGAGCACAGTAAACACAGATCACCCCATGCTCTCATACAGTATGGATACTGTCATCCGGTGAGACTTCAGACACACAAACACAAATCATTCACACGATCAATCACACCAACTTAACACTTGTTTAGTATTTTCCAAGCCACACAGTGTGACTTTGCCTAATGTCAAACCGGGTTGCCTCGCCTTTGATAGTGTGTTTGTACATCTAATTTCCTAAACCCTCCTGTGCTCTGTGATGATTTGGGCTGACACTCTCCGGCACCATCACAGAGGGATGCTGTGCATTGTGTCCCGCCACGCAGAGCTAATCCTGCGGCCGCACGCTCCAACATCCGGATGATGTATTTATTAGCTGTGTGAAAATCCCTCATTTGTTAAGCAGCGGGTGCATGTTTGGACTGATAAAGTGAATACATTAAACTTCTTGTGACACAGAATCAATACTTACCAAGTGTGTGTGTGGGTATGTGTGTGTGTGTGTATGTGTGTGTGTGTGTGTGTGTGTGTGTGTGTGTGTGTGTGTGTGAGAGAGAGAGAGAGAGAGAGAGAGAGAGAGAGAGAAAAAAATGTTTGTTGTTGTTGCTGAGGAGAGAGAGTGAGGCTTTCGTGCAGCGCTTTCAGAGAGCTGTAGACTCCTTATGTCAAATACACAAATCAGTTATTCACTGTGAAACAATCCATAAATGCACACACAATTACACACACACACACACACACACACACAGTTTATACTTCTCTAAAATACTGTATGCTACAATTCACATTTCTATAATTGATGCAGGTGTAATGCAGGTGTTATGCAGAGCCAGCTCCATCTCCACAATGTGGGGTTTGTTTGGGCATCGTTAACTCTAGAAAGTCATGCGTGAGTGCGCAGGTGGATAGAACACACCACACAATTCTCTGCAGAGATAAAGAACCTTCTGTCTCTGCCTCAGATAATGCATGTATGCTTGGTTGCATATCCCCAAACAGTGCAGTTTTTCTTATAGCCATCTAAAAATACAGAAAAACTATACAGGATGAATTTAAGTCATCTTGGGACAATTATCAATTAGTTCTAGCTCATCTAGAGGAGCATGGGAGATTTAATTTATCTACCAAGTAATTTTGACTCATAAAACTATTGATTATAAAAGTATATTGGGTGTGTGCCAGAGTTCCATAAAAGAGTTAATCAGCCTGCCTTTTAATTTGCCAGGAACGTGTGTATGTGTGTGTGTGTGTGTGTGTGTGTGTGTGTGTGTGTGTGTGTGTGTGTGTGTGTGTGTGTGTGTGTGTGTGTGTGTTGATGATTGCAAGCGAGCGTGTATGTGTGTGTGTGTGTGTGTGTGTGTGTGTGTGTGTGTGTGTGTGTGTGTGTGTGTGTGTGTGTGTGTGTGTGTGTGTATACAGTATGTGCTTATGTATGTGTGAAACTGACACATTCGATAATGCGGCCTCCTGTACTCCCCTCCCCAATGACTGTCCATATCCTCTCCTACATGATTATGTGCTGGTCTTGTTTTCCTAGTTAAGGCCCTGTGGTGGAGAAGGTGGGCAGGGGGGGGGGCTGTCAGATGGGGGGGGCTGTTCCCTCTCTGTCAGAGTGGAAGATTCACACTCCCCCCGGCCCCCCCACACTCTTACACCTCATACAAATATTCATTAACAGGAAGACTGATTGAGTTGCTCTGTTGTGCACAACACCCATGGGGGAGCTGCCAGACCCGGAACCCATTGCAGTAGACAACCTTTGTCACTTATCCTCTCCGCAGCCTGAGTTCCTCTCATTGCACCTGACAGCCCAGGAAACAGGAAACTATCCACACTAATTCCTCTATCTAGGCTTCTCCGAGGCTTCAATTAAAACCTGGGTCTGCCTCGTCCTCCTATTCTCCCAGTGTGCTTCCTACAACCACCTACCGCACACCGCACAGCACACAGAGACAGATAAACAAGGTGAAGGAGAGTCTTCTCCGATATGATTGTCAAACATAATGAACAGTAGCTCCAACTAGGCTAGGAAGCTTTGCTGTGGGCTTCCATAAAAGTAACAATGCTTACATCCAGCGTTCAGTTAACCCTAGCACTGTTATTTTTGAGAGAACATGTGTGAGGTCCTGTATTTTCAGGGTAAATAGAAAATCACACCCAGCCACCAAGACAGAGTACCGCTGACTCAGCGACTGCACAGAAAGAGAAACACAGACACACACACACACACATACACACACACACACACACACACAGACAGCTTGTGTATAGAGTATACTGTACACATGAATACTGTCTTGAACATAAGGTTATGTATTGGTGCCATAATGATTTTCTGGGACGCTGACAGTGTGATTTTCTTGGACTCATTATTCACATTGACAGCTGAATGAGGAATCTGTGTTTGCTTCAGAAGCAAAAACAGCAAGCTACCAAATTCCTGTCCTCTGCGTGAAAAAAACAATGGCAAAGCTGGGAACCACTGGAAACAAGTAAATATATGGGCAAGCAAAGCAACTGACTCACTTAACAGGTGCAACTGCATCATTTACATCTCTTGATCAATAATATCTGTGCTCTAAAGATGGTTGTGAGAAGGCCCCAACCTGATTAGAATCAGCCATGGAATCAATGAACCAACCAGAGCACAGATAGATACCATATCTGTCATGCTAATCCTCTGATAAATTACAGTACAGCATAATCTCCCTGGAAATCACACACCATCACAGTAGGGCAGTGCAATAAAATTGATATAGCTGATTATCTCGATATGACTTTTCATCATACTGTATCCATAGTCCAGCATTGATCCGTTTTTGTTATTTTGGGCGATTTGTTCCCTGAGTTATATCAACAATGTGTTGCATACATACTGTACAGACTACCAAGGTGGTACACACAACGCAGTATGTTACATTTTCAGTTCAATTTAAAATGTTCAGTAACAGTGCCCTGCCTAAGTAAGCATGTTTTCTTCTTTTGGCTCTCCAAAAGTTTGGATTGTAAATCAAGCAATTACTATGAGGTAAATAATAATAAAGTATACATCCTCAGCTTTTATTTGAAGGTATTTATGTACATATCGGTTTCACCAACACTTTTGAGCAACATGAAGAATGCTCACCATGAGAAAAACCCCAAAACAACCTCCACAGATCAGGAACAGATCAGGAGGTATGCGTGAATGTGTCAGAGACTACCATCCGCAGAAGACTACTCTAGCAGAACTACAGAGGCTACACTGCAAGGTGCAAACCACTAGTTATCCCCAAGTTACTGTTTGTTAAAAAGTCTGCAGAGTTCTGCAGTAGGTATTGTGGACAGATGAGACAAAGATTAACATGTACCAGAGTGATGGCAAGAGTAAAGTGTGGAGAACAAAAGGAACTGCCCAATATCCACAGCATACTACCTCATCTGTGAAATATGGTGGAGGGGGTGTTATGGCTTGGGCATGTATGGCTTCCACTGGAACTAGTTCACTTGTCTTCATTGATGATGCAACTGCTGACGGCAGCAGCAGAATGAATTCTGAAATGTACATAAATATCTTGTCAGCCCACATACAAGCAAATGCCTCCAAACACTTTGGACGGCACTTCATCATACAGCAGGACAATGACCCAAAACATACTGCCATAGCAACTAGGGAGTTTTTTAGGGCCAAAAAGTGTAAAGTTGTTGACTGGCCATGTCAATCTCCAGGATCCTTAAATTCTACTGAATATTTCATTTGCTGAAGAGGAGACTTAAGGCAAAACTTCCTCAAAACAAACAACAACTAGAGATTGCTGCAGTACAGGCCTGGCAGAGCATCACCAGAGAGGATACCCTACATCTGGTGGAGTCAAGGGTCCCAGACTACAAGCAGTCATTGCATGCAATGGATTGCCGACCAAATGCAAAAATGCTTCATTGCCAGGCGGCCAGCCGAGGTCGCGTGTGTGTGTGTTTGTGTGAGTGTATGAGTGTGTGTGTGTGTGTGTGTGTGTGTGTGTGTGTGTGTGTGTGTGTGTGTGTGTGTGTGTGTGTGTGTGTGTGCGTGCGTGCGTGCGTGCGTGTGTGTGTGTGTGTTATTCATCATAGTCTTAATTAATTTCCAGAAATGCAGTGAACTGTTTTACATTCCTTTGCCATCGGCTCTCTTAGTAGACAATTTAGTCAATAGTCAGAGGTCTGACCTGCACTAACACCAATTTAACAATGATTCAATCCATGAAAGACTATCCTGCTGCAGTAATTCTATCCCAAGGCTACAACATGATATAATATGTTACAGTGTGTCAGGATGCTCCCAACACCCCAGATAACTAATTGATAAAACTTCAAAGGGTTTACATATTTCTTCGTACAGTACCTCTGTATAATTTATTTTACGATTTAGATTTATGAGAAAGCCAGGAAAATCTCTGAGTCACTGTGACTGTTTTTTTTTTTTACGGGGTAAAAATGTGATAATTAACATACAGACAATACTGTATAGTCTGAGGTCTCTCAAAAAGTATTTTTCAGCTACTTACAATTAGCCTCGTCACTCCTGGCTTTTATCAAGCTTAAAACATAATTAACCCCCACCCCCCATACACACACACACACACACACACACACACACACACACACACACACACACACACACACACACACACACACACACACACACACACACACACACACACACACACACCTCCCTCTCTGCAGAACCCCCCTGCCTAGTTCACACAAGTAGATGACTTCCGATCTGCTAAGATTCAAAAATATTTGCCCAGCCTTGCCCGTAGAAAACCATAAAAATTAAAGGCTCACGGAAGAGTCATTGTACAGTACATATGTCTCGCTCAAGCACAGCTCTTCAGTTCTTCATATTACATCAGACCACCAGCAGTGGCTCTCCACATGGCTGCAATGTTTGCTGGGACAAAGGGCGATTTGTCTATCTTTTCATAAAACCACAACCGCTGGCAGTTTATGGTTCTGACAGACGTGTAAATGTGATGTCTTCACTCTAAGTGAGTGATACATTGTTATTGTCTACGATATGCATCAGGGAGTGATGACTGTTAGCTACAGAATGAAATACAGGCTCTAGATCGCTTGACGTGAATATGAAGCATGCCTGCAAGCCATTGCACAAGCGTATGCAAATAGCTACACCCTATACAAATAGCCCCGATATCAATAGTCTTATATTCACTATAGAACCTGTTGCCAAACTTTCCGATGCAATATAAGACTTAGTTACTCTGTTATGTAAACAGTGAATCGTTCCTTATATTCCTTATTGTATATTATATATTTTGTTTTTTTAAAACTACCCAATGGCGAGAGTTCGTGAATTATTACACCTCACAAGGCCTCTGGCATTCATATGTGTGTGAGCAAGACTACTTCCCTGGCTCCTTATTACCACCAGACTGCTGTAAATGAGATGTGCACCAACATCCATCAGTGGCATTTACTGAGAGCTCCTGAGGCCCAGATACTGCATGCACAGCAACAGTGCATTAACAGATGGGGTCAATGGGGAGGCAGGACCATCATAAAGAGAAGTTCCACCTCGGGAAGCATTAAGAGCTTGTAGTGCAGCACTGAAAAACACCATCATACAATGACACAGGTTATAGTGAACGTAACCCTAACCCTGTGCACAAAATACTAAACACTCACATCCAGGTATACTGTGCGGTCCACGAGCAATTTACACAGTCTCATCTTGTTGCCAAGGCCATGTACATGTACTGTCCCCCCCCCCCAACAAGCAGAGCTACATTGATAGCCCCCCCCCTCACTCTGTGAGGGTGTGCTTCAAAGACCCCATTAGAAACCCTCTGGACGGCTCTGCAGCCTTTAAGATACAGACGATCAAACGCTTCACTCTTTCATGCCTTCTTTCCCAGGAAATATTCTGTGACACATCATTAGTCTCATGTCCCATCAAAGACCAGTAAAATGTGCTAAACGCATTCATGTTAGTACAGCCATATTCTTCAAACTAACCCTGCAGATATGTCAGTGGCCTATTGGGCGTAACCTGTTAAAGCAAGCTAACTAGAAAGGCAAAGAGTGTGATGTTGCTCGACGGGTAAGCAACTGCAGTCACAAGATCTCTCATGATACATGTTCATTGGTTCGTATTTCTCTACGTATTAGTACAGAATGGATGCATTGAAATTACATTCCTCTATCTGTACAGTTATTACATCCGGTGCAAATGTTCAAAAGACAAGAAACCCTACCATTGCTTGTCTGTATCTTCTCACACTTAGACTAATCTGAGGGTATACTGTATACACCATACATGGTAATATTGGTGTGATACTGTAGTCTGCTTCTTGACTGTATCTGGAACACTTCTAATATACAGTACTAACACAGTTTTGTTAAAGCTATGTTCTCCCCTTGCATTTAAATGACTTCCATTATAAAAAAACAAACTGCTGAGGGAGTTTAAGTGGGGAACGGCCTTTGATCGAGCTGGTTTCTCTTCTCTACAGTACATTAGAGTAACAGTTTGTTAGTTTTCCTAATTAATACTTGCTTTCTCTTCCCTGTACTGTACATCTAAGCCATGCTCAGTTGGTCTACATTGCAATAAGAGCCACCATTGTTGGCGGGGGTTGTGTTTGTGTATGTGTTTGTGTTTGTGTTTGTGTGCGTGCGTGCGTGCGTGCGTGTGTGTGTGCGTGTGTGTGCACCAAAAAAGCTTCTTATGACTAAAGCGGATTACAGTCAACAGGCTCTCTGTACCACTCCTGGGGGTAGAAGTGCCTGACTTGGAGTGTAGTATCCTGGTGACACTCCAATGAACACTCTATCCTTACCCATTAATTACACAAACACACACACACGTGCACACACACACACACACGCACACACACACACACACACACACGCACACACAAAGAGGCTTAGAGTTTACTCAGCCTGCCATTCCCTGATTGGGTATAGCAGGCAGTGTTTAATGAGCTGGGGGCCAGATGCCTTCCCTAGACTGCAGCCTGTGAGTGGTTAATTAATCAGACAGCTCTCCAGCCTCCCTCTGCTGCTCTGCTCTGACCGAGTCTCCAACCCTCTGCTGGGGCTGCTGTGCATCAACACAGATTATATTACATCAAGATTATCCATCACTTCTGGATTTTATCCATTTCGGAGGACAGAGAGGGATAATGGTTCAGATCACGGTGGCTTTTACAGCGACAGACACCATCTCATCAGAGATGTTTATACTCTATTCTCACTGTCTGTCCTGTAGCTTCAATATTCCACATCAGTTTGTCACAGAGAGAGAGAAACAGCAGAGAAGCATTGGTGGTTACTGCTGAAGAGTGCAAATCTATAAAAGTGTTCAATACAGCAGTGAACCCGGACCGTTCCATTGGGATTTTGGGTTGATTGATAGGAAGTTTGATGCTCCAATGTCATGCTAGCTGGTGATTACAATCACTGAGGATGGAGCACAGAGTCCACAGTGTGCCAGGCTGTGATAAAGGTGGGTTAGGCTCTGGCCCGAAAGCTAACATTGACTCTTCCAAATGGCCTGTGCAGTGTGATATATATATATATATATATATATATATATATATATATATATATATATATATATATATATATATATATATATATATATATATATATAAATGTATATATATATATATATATATATATATGCAGAGGCACATGGAACAAACACAGGGAACGTGCTCCGAAACCCAACAGCCTGCTGCACTAACAGCACAGTGAGCCTCCGACACTGACCAGCAGGGGCTAACACTCAGGAGGGGGCACCTCAGCACATCCACAAGGAGGAGAGAGGAGGGAGAACAAGACCCACGTCACCACCTCCTCAAGCCCCCTGCTAACCCCCACTTGATGAGCAGACTGGGGAGGGGGGGGGGGGGGGGGTCTGTCAGCCGGTTGCCTGTAATCATCAACCTCTGGTGCACTGAGCATGTTCCTTCGCTGTTCATTACGTGCTTGGGGCACATGTACAGTAGGCTGAGGCTGTCATGTGGTGGTACCGATACGCTGCACCGTACCTTCAGCTCGGATGGTGAAGGGAGAGTCTCCGGGTCGCTTGGCAGAGAACTGCCCCCCCAGGGAGGTCATTAAGAAGCAAAGGCTGAAGAAGCCGATCCCCGCCACAAAGATCCTGTAGGGACAGGGGCATGGGGGGGGGGGGGGGGGGCAACCAGGAGAGACAGAGAGAAAAAGACAGGGTTAGTACTCATGGGGAGAGATATGAGACAGGAGCAATGGGGTTACAGAGGGGAGGAGGCGAGGGAGAGGGGGAATACGGGGGAGGTGAAAGAAAAAGTGTCAGAGGTAAAGTACAAGAGCTGTCCCATATCAATGGAGGAAGTGCAATAAAGTCCCCTTTGAGTTGAACCTACTGTACTGTGGCAGTGTAGCAGTCACATCAGTGCGTCGCAGATTACATTCATTACTTTTTAATTTGAATGAGACATGGTCACACATGAGTGAGTATTAATCGAGGTAAATTTGCCACTCGGTTAACTATAGTCATGTAGACAACTAGATGGTATTCGACCCATTACATGGGGAGGTCTTGTGTATTGCATGGTGCTATACAAGCACACAGCCAAAGGTTGACATTTGTGAGTGTAACCACACAGTACGCAATTCTTATTTTTCAGAATACTGAGTGAAATTAATGATGGCTCTATTTTTAGATAAAGATAACATCCTCGCCTGCTTAAAGTGTCCCACTGAGATAGGCTCACGCTAATGGAGATGTTTTGAAACATTCAGAGGAGAGCTGCTTGAAGGGGAGGAATATTTACATGTTAATGCTCACATGTCCTCGCTGACATCACTTGCTTCTCATCTTACATGTGACATGTGATTTTTGTCTCCTCAAAAGCTGTAGGGTAGCCTTTTAAAGAAAAACTCACATTAGATTAATTTAACTGAGAGAATTTTATACGACCAAGAAACTAGCTTTAGTTACTGCCTGAGAGAGCTGCAATGCCACATCACTGTCTAATATCTGGGGTAATTGTGAAGGGCTGAGTTTTTTGCTCATTAAACCATAAAACTGTGAGAGCAAAATACCCACACAGAACAACACACAGCTGTACCAGTGCTGACCCTACAGTAACCTTTACCACATACAGTACACGCTAAATCTGTTTCTTACTCAGTCACACCTTCTACAATGAATCATATCATCGTAACAGCTTTTGGAGTGCTAATAGCTCAACCATTTCAGTGTGACTTTAAAAAAAACAAATCAGTGTTCCCTTTGACTTGAAAATGTAAAGTGCATCCAGTAATACATATGCAAATATAATTGATATTTCAATTGGTATTTCAAACACTTTTTGGTAGACTATAAGTTGATGTTCAGCTGTTGCCTATCTCTGTCTGCCTTGACTGAAATGCATCCCTGACTGCAGTGCTGTTATGCATGTTCTCCCTGGGTGCATCTGAGGTGGTCATACCAGATGTTTCTGACGATTTGAATTTTACTTTCCCCACCACCGTCACCAGCGGTCAAAAACGTGCAAGTAGATCAACTACACGATTCCTGACGACCTGCTCTGGCAAGAGAGTCAAATACGCTGCTTGTGGTCTGCTTTATTTCACGCATGTCGTTCATCATGTTATAGGGAACTGCCAAAACATTTTTTTTTTTTTTTTTAGAAAATACTCCATCTATAAACAAAGAGAAAGAGGGACATGACAACACTGGGGAGGGGGGGTGGGAACTATGCAGCGGTGGAAAAAGATGTGAACTCGTGTAGGCCAACCCGGTATTCTGCTTACCTGAACGGTCTGAACGTCAGAAGACATCTTCTCACCATAGTTGAATAGTCTGTGTTCACCGCAATCATTTTCCAAAGAAAAAGCACCAGAAGCAGAAACCCTCCCGAATTGTTGTGCCTATCTCACACAGTGTCCTAGACGCGAACCTATTCATACTTTCGAGTTTGAGATCTTGGACGAAATAAGTAAGACGGCGGTTGAAAACATCAGTGAAATGCACTACGGAACCGGGCCACGAATCGTTATCGTACGCGTACGTCTAGCGGTGAACTTCGGTGGGAATTCCCCTCGCGCGTCCAGCTGTGTCGGCAACCCTTACCGAGTTGAATTTAGCCCGTCAACACTGTCTCACGCACTCGAGAGTCCAACAAAACCGATCTATAGGAGAGGTAAAGAGTAGACGTAACCCACGAATGCACAACGAATCATCTCCTCGCGTGGGAAACCTTAAAAGTGTTTCCACCTGGAAACAAATATGGAAAAATGTGTTTAATAAAGCGTAGGCTAGTAATCCACGTCATCCCCGTTGACTTCTCGCACCTTGTGAACACAACTGCTTCGTCAAGTCGCCAGTGGAGCACATGACTCGAACAGTCTGTCTGACTGAAGGTTTAGTTCCAGAGTGTTCAAGTACTTTTGGATTCAATGCAGCGCCATCTAACGAGTGGTAAACCCAAACAAAAGTTCCTATATGACAGCCGAATGCATCATCTCGTGAATTTATAACAGTCATCGTTCTCTAGTCAGAAACGTAACGCCTGACCAGACGCGACACCATGATGATACCACTAGCCTGTTTGTGTCGGGTCAGTGACTCAAAGTGACACTCAAGTGACTATAAACTGTTGTTATACTCAGTGCCATAGTGAAACATCTCACCATACGTACAGTAAACGTAAGCCTTTTTAGGCTACCGTGGAATTTCCTCCTACCCCGCTTTCAGCACCATGGCCAGCTCCCCGCTGTAAGCCGGCGGCCAGACAAAAGATCAACAGCGGCGCCCACTGGGCTAAAGGGAGTCTGTTTGTGGTGTGTGACCCATTATAGACTGGTGCTGGTTAGCCTTTAATAGTCAATGTATGACAAATATCATCAAGGCCAATGTGAGGATAATTAGATGAAATACAGTGCCCTGCTTAAGTAATGAGACAGTGAAGCTTCTTCTTTTGCCTCTACACTCCAAAAGTTTGGATTTTCAATCAAACAATTACGACGATGTTAACGCTGAGATTCTCAGCTTTTATTTGATGGTATTTGTGTACATATTGGTTTAACCATTCAGAAATTACAACACTTTTTATGCATAGTCCCCCTATTTTAGGGTTAGGGTTAGGGTTAGGGTTAGGGTTAGGTGTTTGACAGGTGTCAGGTGTGGTCGGTCACATCATTTGTGCAGGCATAAGAGCTGTCAATGTGTAGTATTGATTCTAGGCTTTGTGTTTGCCTTTGAAGTTTGCTATTGGTGTCTGTCAACATGAGGACCAAAGAGATGTCAAAGAAAGTAGAAGGAAGAAGGAAGGCATTATTAGGCAGAAAAATCTGAAAAAAGAAACATAGCAGAAACATAGCCAAAACCATAGGCTTGCCAAAATCAATACAGTTTGTTAAAAAGTACCTAAAAAGCCTGCCAAGATCTGGAAGTTCTCATCTGTGAAACATGGTGCAGGGGGTGTTAGGTTTGGGAATGTATAGCTGCCACTAGAACTTACTAACTTAATAATTGATGATTGTAACTGCTGACGGCAGCAGCAGAATGAATTCTGAAGTGTACAGAAACATAGAAAGCAAATGCCTCCAAATTCATTGGATGGCTTACATCATGCAGTGAAACAGTGACCCAAAACATACTGCCATAGCAACTAGGGAGTTTTTCAGGGTGTAAAAGTGGAAAGGTCTTGACTGGCCAAGTCAATCTTCAGATTTCCTGATCATAAGATTATAGGCAAAAAGACCTCAAAACAAACAACAACTGAAGATGGCTGCAGTACAGGCCTGGCAGAGCATCACCAGAGAAGATACCCAGTGTCTGGTGGGGTCAATAGGTCTCAGACTTCAGACAGTTATTTTATGCAAAGGATTGACCAGCAAATACTAAACATGAGTATTTCATTTGGACATTTGATAAATCTGTCCCATTACTTTTGGGTACCCTGAAATAGGGGGACTATCCATAAAAAGTGTTTAAGGTAATTTCTGAATTTACTTTAACCTCATAGTAAAAGTTTTGGAGTCTAGAGTCAAAAGAAGAAAACATGCTTACTTAGGCAGGGCACTGTATTTATTGAACATTTTAAATTGAACTGAAAATGTAACATACTGCGTTGTGTGTACCACCTTGGTAGTCTGTACAGTATGTATGCAACACATTGTTGATAGAACTCAGGGAACAAATCGCCAAAAATAAAACAATTTAAAAACGGACTGATGTTCCACCTGGATTATCAATGCAGTATCATGAAAAATAATATGGCAAGGCAATCAGACAATGAAAAAGGACAGACAGCCATTCCCTCTAGGTTAGACAGGGCCAAATCCTGCTATGACAGAGAGCGCACCCCCCCCCCCCCCCCCTCGCCCCGCTGCCATGGAAACTGTTTCATACTGGGCCCTTGCTGACAGGAATAGGCTCTCTGGCAGGCCCGGTGTGGACTGGGTGTGGAGAATGGCATTACACCCAAGCTCTGGCTTCAAAGGCATCAGCAGTCTGATCACATTCACTTAAGATGACAACCTCTCACTGTTATTCATCTGGACTGACTGTGAGGAACACTCTCATCGCTGGGCTGGCAGACAGACGGAAATTCTTAGCAAGATAGCAGGGCAGGCCTATCTGACAGGACGGTGTGTGTGTGTGAGTGTGTGTGTGTGCGTGTGTGTGTGTGCGTGTGTGCGTGCGTGTGTGTGTGTATGTGTGTGTGTGTGTGTGTGTGTGTGTGTGTGTGTGTGTGTGTGTGTGTGTGTGTGTGTGTGTGTGTGTGTGTTAGGTGTCTAAACCCTACCGTAAGTCACAAATTCATATTTTAGAAAAGTGAATAGCCATTCAAATAGCATGTTCCATTTAATTCCTGATTTATTATCATTCTATTACTTAAAATACAGTACATACATACATACATACATACATACATACATACGCTGGCCATGAATATACATGGATTGCTTGGAATCTGGCTGTAGGTAGCCATAATTACTTTCAGAGATAAGAGATAGATCAATGACATGAGTTTACTCTCTCTCTCTCTCTCTCTCTCTCACACACACACACACACACTTGCAGATGGAGCAGAAAACACTGTCTGATCTTCATATGTCTGCAGGTCTTTTCTGCCGTCCTTCCTTTGGTTCTTGGTGTTATTTATACTGCATTATTTATACTGTGCACTCAACAAACAACAACATTTTTGAAGCATGTGGAGGACTATCAGCTTGGGCTTGTCAGTCAGACAAGTTCAACAAAGCTCTTTCTTTCTCCATGTCTCTGTCTCTCTCTCTCTCTCTCTCTCTCTCTCTCTCTCTCTCTCTCTCGAGCGCTCAGGTGGGGTGAGTAGCGGTAATAGAGGCGTGTTCATGACAATGTGCAGGTCAAGTGCCAATTAGGATGGCTGAAAAATTGTGGCCTTGAAAATAGCACTATTTCAGACACACCCCCGCCACCGTCAGTGCCCCTATCACCAGTACAAGACTGCTTTTTACGCCATTAAAATATAGCCCTCTATCTCTCTCCCTGACTTTACCCCTTCTCCCTGCTTCATCTCAGTCTGCTTTGCTTTGCTGTGAGTTCACAGAACAACCCCCTTGGGAGGGCAGGAGAACTCTTAAAAGTGATTACAGTACATTGAGCCATGATTCTCTGTTAACTGGGAAAGATCCCCCTAGGGAAGGGAGCCGGGAGGAAATTAATGTTTTTGTATCACAAAACCCCTCCATTTCACCGTAAATTCATTACGAAAACAGATGAAAAATCAATGGCTCTCTTTCGCTTAGACTTTGTAGACTCTGATCAGAGTGGAATAAAACACAGTCTACTGGTGAGTGTCCTACATACTGATTCTCTGGCCTCCGTCCAGCATTTCCCCACTGCTCTTCTGCCAGGCATCTGGGGAAGAGAGGAGAGAGAGATTCGAGAGATGCAGGGTATGCTGTCCTATCACAGGGAAACAAGCTCTGTGAACAACCACTGTGACACACATTGAAGAGGGGACAGACAGAAACTACAAGAGCAGGACTTAATCACAGAGAAATAAGGGAGCGCTTTAGCAAAGTTCTTCTCTCATCCCTGCCATATGCATGACGTGCACGATTTAAAAATAACTGTGTGACATATTATCACTCAGATTCATTTCAAGACATTTAAATTCACAGTGTGAATGTTCACAGCTTTGCAAAATCGATTAAAGTACATTTTATTCTGACTTTCACTCAAGCCAATTGACTGAAGTAACAAACTGTCTGATTTTGTGATTCTGTGTTTGGAGTCAAATTACACAGCCTGACAAGATGTGTCAGGCAATTAAATGCCCTCTGTGGGAGAGGAGAGAGCAACAGAGCGCGGCAAGGCGGCACTATGATTTTTTAGGTGCAATGACAACAGAAGAGGCAGTCACACATTTGCATATGATATAAACAAGACCCAGGGACAGAAGCTGAAGCCAAGTCAACTGACAGGCCGAGTGGGAGAAAAATATCCCTCTGACTGTCTGTGCCTCCCAGGAATAATCCAACAGAACACCACAATACTGACAATGTCCCAATCATAGAGATAGAACATCTATGGTCCCAATGGCCTCAACAGAATGGCCACCCTCTGGTGGGGACGATTTGTTACAGTAACATGACATCACAGAGCACGTAACACTTCCTGTCAACAAAAAAATAACAACGACCGGTAAGAAAGATGTTATTCAGTTACCTCGGAACTCAGAGAGTCTGACTACTGGAAGTGAGACTATTCAATCAGTAACAGCGCATAGAAATATACATTAAAATTAAACTATTGAGTGAAAGTGGGTGCAGCTATCAAATGTAACATCTTTTGATAAACGTTGCCTAAGACATTGCTAATGTGGTTCCAGCATTGTGTTCTCTTATTACCGATTTTTGCTGTCTTTATTGCAGTCTGAAGTCAGTTAAAAGGGCACTTGTGATATGCAGCTAATGGCAGCGGTGAAAGACAGCCAAGATGATGCTGCACTACTGATGTTCTAATGACTCAAGCTGGGGCCTCCATCTCCTCCATCATCTCTACAGGCCAATTCATCATTTACACGATGGTCGATATGGTCTACATAAGCAATCTGCCATGGCTGCATGGAGAAGCAATCTGTATTAGTGTAAACTGTCATTTATCCCAGTTTATGTGTCATCATGTTCATCATGACCAAATCAATACATGACACCAAATATTACCTCCAAAAGCTAACTAAGAAACGGGGAACAGATTACAAAAATTATAATAATTACATTATGCTTATTGAAAAGAAATTACAATGTCAGAGAAAGGCAATGCATGTTATGGTGCAATGCATGACTGTTGCAAATGCTATATGTCAGTGTTATTGCATCTGTCCCTACTCAAATAAACAATAAATACTGTACATATATAAAATAGGGTAATACCGTTTTTTCCGGGATTACTTGAAGAGCATCGTCTTAATAGCCTCAGATGAAGTCTGTCTCCATGGCCGTGGCCGGCTGAGGCAGCGAGAGCAAGCTTTCACTCCTCTCTACCAACAGTCGCCTGCCATTAATGCATGGTCTCAGTGAGGAAACCTGTGCTTGTACTCAGCTTTCATCCTTCGTAATTAACTGCCAATCCCTCACTGTGCCATATTGATTTCTGACATTGACTCCAATCACAGCTCGAGAGAGGGAGGATTATATTTGGCTTTTTCATTGCCCTGGCTGACACCATTAAGACTTCCCAGGGAAGGACAGTCCTACATATCTGACAGTCCAAAGATAAATCTTTCACTTTGCATTTACAACATCCATCAATATAGAGAAGAATTGTGTCAGCATATCGACTCATATCATTTCTATTTGCTGGGGGTCCATGGTCCTTTATTATGTACATTGAAACCTATTGAGATGATCTTTATGTTCCCTAGGGGACCTGGAGTCAATCAAGAACCAGTTCCATGAAAATACAAGTAGCTCACCATGCCAAATATGTGTGTAACTCCTCACAGACTCCCCTGTGAAAGGGGCCGGCAGTCAATGGAGGAGGCATAACAGGTAACAGTAATACAGTAAACGTTCTTGTCCATCAATCTCTACTTTAACCTTGTAGTAATTGTTTGATTTCAAATTCAAACTGTTGGGAGTATAGAGCTAAAAGAAAAGAAAATGCTTCCTCTTTCTAATACTTATGGAGGGCACTGTATGTAACTCTCCACATCTTGTATGAGTGTGAAAGGGAGTGAGGAGTAGTGTGGATTTTGCCCCTCAGGGCATTAACAAGAATCTGCAGGTCCTGCTTTCTCCTGACTATGACTCAGACCACTGCACTCTCACACAGGCAGGGAGAGGAGGGGATAGTGTTCCACAATCCTATTTACAGTGCCTTCGGAAAGTATTCGGACCCCTTCACTTTTTCCACATTTTGTTGTGTTATAGACTCAATTTAAAATGGATTAAATTGAAAGAATTTGCCATCAATCCACACACAATACCCCAGAATGACAAAGTGAAAACGTTTTTTTGAAATTTCAGTAAATTTATTAAAAATTGAAATACAGAAATACCTCATGTACAGTGCATTCGGAAAGTATTCAGACCCCTTCACTTTTTCCACATTTTTTTTTCCCCTCATCAATCTACACAATACCCCATAATGACAAAGCCAAATCAGGTTTTTAGAAATGTTTGCTAATTTATTAAAAAATAAAAAACTGAAATATCACATTTACATAAGTATTCAGACCCTTTACTCAGTACTTTGTTGAAGCACCTTTGGCAGCGATGACAGCCTCAAGTCTTCGTGGGTGTGACGCACAAGCTTAGCACACCTGTATTTGGGGAGTTTCTCCCATTCTTCTCTGCAGATCCTCTCAAGTTCTGTCAGGTTGGATGGGGAGTGTCAGTGCACAGCTATTTTTAGGTCTCGACCAGATTCAAGTCCGGGCTCTGACTGGGCCACTCAAGGACATTCAGAGACTTGTCCTGAAGTAACTCCTGCGTTGTCTCGGTTGTGTGCTTAGGGTTGTTGTCCTGTTGGAAGGTGAACCTTTGCCCCAGTCTGAGGTCCTGAGCACTCTGGAGCAGGTTTTCATCAAGGATCTCTTTGTACTTTGCTCCATTTATCTTTCCCTCGATCCGGACTAGTCTCCCAGTCCCTGCCGCTGAAAAACATCCCCACAGAATGATGCTGTCACCACCATGCTTCACCGTAGGGATGGTATTGGCCAGGTATTGATGAAGGAAAAAAAATCATTCCATTTCCATTTCAGAATAAGGCTGTAATATAACAAAATGTGGAAAAAGTGAAGGGGTCTGAATACTTTCCGAATGCACTGTACATGAGTATACAGACCCTTTGCTGTGACACTCTTAAAATTAGCTAAAATGCAAAAATGTCATCAACAAATCACTCAATAAGTTGAATTGAGTCCATCTTAATGCAAGGGATAATAGTTCATGTAATTTTGGAATTAATATCTTTGTTTTTATAGGGTCTCTGATTTGCATCGGAATCAATTATGCATGTGGATCACGTTGTCATTACAAACTGAGCAAATGGAGAGGAACATAAGTCTATTACACAACAAAATGTGGAAAAAGTGAAGGGGTCTGAATACTTTCTGAAGGCACTGTAAGCCCCATTCAGGAGAGAATGATTGATATAATGATGTAATTTCTGCAATCTTTCAAAACACTTGAAACTTGTAAATCAAGATAAACACCACAGTTCTGGCACAGTTTCCTCATAAGTGCAGCCCCTGGAACATGGAAAAACACCACACTTCAAAGCCAATAAAACTTTATTTACCTCAGGAGGGAAATGAGGGGCACTTGGAATGCCTCAGAGGGGGCCCAAGATAAGTCCAACCTGAGGATTTCCTGACTAAGTCTCCGTAGGCTTCCTTCCCTGACAGGTTTGATAAGCACAGAGCCGTCTCTCTGCACTGCAGCACTGTTTGCTGCTTTATTGTAGTCCCAGGCTGAGAGGCCGAGATGAGAGAGGCAGTTTCAACAGACGGAGGGCTCTTCCTCAGGGTTTCCTCTCCTTAAACCGGTTTAAGGAGACTTGGGAAAGCATTTAGCCATCAGAGATAACACCCACCGTACAGGCAGGGAGAGGGGAAACTCACTGAACTATGCATTAAAAATGTCATCCCTCATTGAAGGTTTCATCTCAAAGCAATGGCCATGAATCATGGCCTAAAAAGGAAGTTGCTTCTAAATGCCATTAGCAGCATATGAGCTGTGGTGATACTTGTAGGGTACAGTTTACTTTTACTGATAAAACGAAATGTGCTTTTATAACTGCATAATTGCATTGGGATTCAGAGATCCACTGAATCAACACAGTCAAAATGTCTAAAATGGTCCACTTGTGGGTCACCCATACAAAACCCCAGTCGGCTTCACTCACAAAAAGTTAGAAACCACGAATGTAGAGTTTGTTATACTGTGCCTCATCCTGTGGGGGTATATTGTTCTATATAAAGGAAATGCAGATCAATCACACTGGCTTGTTTTTCATCTGTGTTTCTGTGGACTGAGGCTGGTGTATGGGGGCTGTTCAGTTCTCAGGTACAGTAGTACACTGTTCACAACGCTGACACATCAAAGACAAAACAGCTACTGTACTGTATGAAGGCTGAGGAACTGAGGAGTTTCCCTCCCTCTTTTTCTGTTTTGTTTCCTATGCTACACCCCCACTCTCTCACCTCAGAGGAACTTGCTGCTTTACAGTATTCCCCATAAGAATACCTCTATCTGTATCCAATGCTGAAGGCTGTCTGTCGGCTGTCAAACGACTCTCAATAAGAAGTTCCTGTACTGCACTGTTCCTCATATTCCGGGGGAAAATATGAGGATGCCTGAGATCTGATGGTAGGAAGGAAGGAAACAATGTCATAACTCCTCTCCTGGCATAGCATTCCTCTCAGGTTCTCAGCTTCTTCAATCGTCAGCCAATCCAGATCTGTCCTCGTTTGCACCTTCTGGCTGGCTGTGTGGTAGCCTACCGGTAAACAGTGTTGATGATGTCGGTTCCTGTTCACCTCACCTTGAGGTTAGAGTCGTTAATGCTGTGTCTGATCCCTTGGTTGGGCTCAGGCTGCTGGCAACAGCTTCAGTTTGTTTGTTCGCTAAAATTCACAGACTCTGACTGACAAACATGGGATGCTTCACATCCAAAGGCAGATAAGATATGCAGTTTGTTTAGAAAACTGCATGAATACAAGTTTTCTGTGCTGCTTAAACTCAGTATCAATAACGGTGTTATACTGTGTACTGTAAGATCCAGGAAGTACGACAACCCAATGTGTTAGTCTTGGCAAGAAGATGCAGTATTATTGATAGATTTGACTGTGTCTTAAAGGCTTAAAGGCCCAGTCCTGTAAATGCAATATTTTATATTTTAATACTTTAATTATAGAACAAGTCAATATGATGTGTTTAGCACTGCTAATTACATTCTGATTATGGAGGACACTGTAAGGTATGTAACTCTCCACATCTTGCATGAGCATGTCAGGGACTTGTATGAGCATGGCAGTTCCTGCTTTCTCCCTATTATGAAACTACTGCACTGTCCCACAGGCAGGGTGAGGAGAGGGTTGTGTTGCACTATCCTTTTTAAGCCCTATTCAGGAGAGAGTGTTTGACAGTCCCATTCACACAAACCCCCGAAAATCACAGTGTGCTCACACTGTGCATCATACAATGAAACACAGCAGGGTCCGGGAAAACTATTCTGGGGAAACAATGTCTGAGTATCACAACATTAGCGAAATTAAAAAAGGTCCAGGATGAGAATGTGTCTGTGTCTATGTGTGTGTGTGTGTGTGTGTGTGTGTGTGTGTGTGTGTGTGTGTGTGTGTGTGTGTGTGTGTGTGTGTGTGTGTGTGTGTGTGTGTGTGTGTGTATATTACATATTCTCATACATTTAATCACTGACTGTGATATCAATAATCGGTGTGAAATCTGAAATCTGAATACATTTGTCTGCCTCTCATTCAGTGAGTCACCATGGCCAAAAAGCACAGAGAAAGGGCATGCTCTGATTCCCTCCCTAATCACTAAAGCCCCCTTATTTGAAGGGTAATACTTTCATTAGTGCCATCAATGAGGCTAAAGATTTGAATGCCTCCCCTGAGTGCAGGCTGACATTCTGCCTTTCATACAGCAGGGACAATTTTAATGCTGCAGTGATTAGATATAGACTATAGTAATTACCACTGCAAGACAATCTCTCAATCTCTCTCTCTCTCTCTCTCTCTCTCTCTCTCTCTCCTGGTTAATATTGTGTTCTCTGGCGAGACCTAGGAAACCTCTGATTATATCTGGGTGATTAGATGGCTGAGCCTTTCCATTAGGTGTCCAATATCAGAGCTGACATCAATAATTAATAACTAACTAATTTAAAAAGCAAATAAACAAAACAAATATAAGTTATTATTTCCCCAAAGATTTGTAATGGGACTGATAAAACAAACCCGACACATTTGGGGCTCAGAACATATTAATGATGCGTAAAAACAGGCGTAAAAACAGGCGTAAAAACAGGCGTAAAAACAGCGTTAGCGCCAACATGGGCACTAGTGAGGGGTGCTGGGGGAGGAGCTACGGGGTGTGTCTGAACTATTAGTGTTGGAGGAAAGGTGAACGAGACTGATGAGGTGATAACAGTGATAACCATGGAGAAATGCTCCAGATAAGATCAGCTTTTTATGGTCTGTTTGCACATGCTTTACATCATAAAAACTGCTAATGTCAGGACATATTAAAACATAACAAACAAGATACATACGTCCAAAATTCAATGATGAATGGTTTGTATTAAGCGCTGTAGTGATATAAAGTGCATGTTTTAGTGTGCATGTGCCAGTTTGATGGAGTGGGGGATAAATTAATTATTGCAGCGTTTAAGTTTGCATAGTGGTTGTCTATCGCACTTCTTTGATGACAGGAGCTGATATTCGAACACTTTAAAGTAGGTAACTAAGACAAATCCCTCTGACGTTTCCTTAATGTTTAGTCACCTGATGAGGTCAGGAAATTGGAACCCCATATCTGTCTCCCTTCTCCTACCATCATTGTTAGTCACTCAGTAAAGAGAGGCTTGCCTACACATGCCCCTTACAAGCCTTCATCGCCTGAGGTATAGGAATGCAAAAAGAGCCACAGTAGAGGAAGCATTAATGCTAGGAGTGCTACAGAGACGAGAGACACTGCTCACTGCTTTTCAGACACAAACTCGCTAGACCTAAATAGAAATGCTGGCTAGTTTACTTGTGTTTAGTCTCAAAGGAGTACTGTAAACCATCGACCACCAAGAGACAGGAAGTTACAGATGCTGAAGTGTATGTTGTTTTGAAAGTCGTGACATTATGGTAAGTAGTACAGCTATCACACCATACCTATCACAAACCAGCGTTGTTCTTCAGATTGGATTGGGTCCTCTATTTGAATCCATGTGCTGGAGCTGTGAGCTGTGCTGTCTGGAGTAACAGATATCTATCTATTTGAATGCAGATCAAAAAGCAGAAGAAAACCAAGGTGGTTTTTGGCTGTGTCATCTTGCTGGCCTTATTTGTCATCCATGAGGGTAAGTGCCACTTACTAAGTGGTTTCTTCACCACCAGAGAGTGAACACCACCAGCTGTAAGACATTTCGCTAGCACTTTACATTACAGCTCAGAATGAGTGGTTAAGCAAGATAATTACCTTGTTATTACAAGGTAAGGCGGATTGTAGTTTCCACTTAATTATTTTGCATGAAAGATGCTTAACCAAGAAACAGAGACGGTAATTACTATTGAAATAGTATCAAAACTGGAAAAGCTTGGTTTGTTACCCAAAAACAGAGTTTTTATTAAAAAAACAGAGTTACAATTTAATTTAACTTAAACTTATTTTGGCATTTTGGCAGGGAGTCCCATTGAGACCAAGGTCTCTTTTACAAGGGAGCCCTGCATACACACAGTTTACAACCATACATCATACACAATTACAGCATTATAAAACACAATCAAGAAAAACAAACACATTTTCAACAAAGAGGTCCTCAATCAAAACTTTAAACTGCCCGAGCGGCACCAGAACACCCAACTGAAATGTTCTTTGCAGATTGTTCCAGCATTGAGGTGCACCATCACTAAAAGCGGATTTACCCAATTCGGTGGAGACCCGAAGAACCTCAAGAGACGGTAGATGGCATCCAAATGTTTAAGAGTAGTGGCTGCTGCACTTCGGTAGATGACGTCACCATAATCAAGCACTGGTATGAAGGCTGATTGTATCTGCTTTCTGCTGTTCAGGGAAAGGAAAGATCCTTTAATAACTACCTTCTCAGTTCAAGCATCTTTCATGCAAAATAATTACATGGAAACAACAGTATAACTTACCTTGTAATATATAATAATAATAATTACTGGTAATTAATTACCAATTACACTTATGCCTACCTGTAATGTAAAGTGCTACCAACATTTCTTTGGTTGCAATTTTTCAATAAACAAAAGAAAAAGATGCTTGAGGGAAAGTCTTATGTGTGTAGTAATTTCAGCAAAGACATTTGACATTTCACATCCAGTAAAAACACAGAGGATGAATGTATTTAAAAGAGAATTTAAATGATGATTTTCATGTGGGGTTTCACAGCTAAAGTATGCAGTGTACAAAATGAGTTATTGTTATTACATGTTTTTACTGATTAAGGTCTCAATGACAGGAGACATGCAATCTGTGGAATTGAGCAGATTTGAGAGCAGATGAGGCGCCTTTGCAGAAACATGCTGACTTTAAAATATAAACACTGATTATCTGGCTTTGCTACGGTCACAGTAAAGGCACAGTGTTTCCAAGTATTGCTGGCTTTCAATACCCTCACATGTTCTCTTCCTGTCTCTCTCTATCCATCTACCATCCATCCATCTACCATACATCCATCCATCCATTAATCCATCCATTCATCCATCCATCCCCAGGTAAAGTGAAGCTGAGGACCAATGCTGACATACAGGCACACTGTGATCAGAATGTGACCCTGCCTTGTGACATCATCTCATCGAACGAAATCAAACTCAGTGAAGTCTACCTGGCCTGGGTGGAAGAGTCGACAGAGAGGTTACTATGTATGGTCAACAACGGTGGGGTAAACTCCTTCTTTGGGACCCTGTGTGACAACACAACCCACAACCTCACTCTGACCCTGACCCATGTGGTGCCGGCCAACCAGGGAATGTACATCTGTAAGCTGCGCTCCAATGTTGGAATTGAATTTGGCAAATCCACTGTGGCACTGACAAGTGAGTTTCTCACCCAGACCTGCATATGTGTATATATGGATATATAAAGTATATCAGTGAAGTTACTGCATAAAAATCAGTTACTAAGTTACTGCTAAATCAGTGCTCTAGGTTGACCTACATGTAAATGTGGTTAATTTAGACTAGAGTAAACAATAACTTACTAGGGTTGAATTCACTGAAGCCACAGACTAATGAGGCAACATGCATTTTAGTACAGTATGTCAGTTATTGAAATAACGACACAGCTGTATCATATAGAGATTGGACTAAATAGCCATGTCTGTCTTGTCCATGTAAACAGGCCATTGAAACTGCTGTTGAGAATTATTTAGTCAGCAGACTACTGTATGTTAGTTGAAAATCATTACCATTCTAAATCAATTATTGTAATTGCAGATTGCCTCAGAAAGATTGAGGGAAGAGTACAGAACGGGTCTCAGATTGAATGCCAGTTCCATGGATTTTACCCTAACGGCACAGTGCACTGGTCCAACGGGACTAAGAATATGATAGAGTCTTCCAGCATAGAGATCCACATGGACCAAGACGGGCTGTTTAATGTAATAAGTACCCTACGCATCCAGTCTGGGACTGGGCCTTATAACTGCTCTCTGTGGATACCTAGTACTGGGACCTATCTCACCAGCAAACTGGTGTCTGTCACTGGGAAGCTTAAGAGCGTAGCACCATCCTTAGGGAGGAGGATCAGACTGCACTGGGTCCTCACACTGGTTGGATTCCTCATGACATAACATGTCCCGACAGAGAGGAATTTGGAAATTCTTCTGGTTGTGAGCTTTGTGGAATGTTATGAGGTGTCAGAGCTGTTAATACTCATTTATTTAAAATCCAAACTGTTGGGTAGAATATAGCCTGTACAGTTCACACATTATTATTATTATTATTATTATTATTATTATGGGGGGAAAGGAACGTGTACACAGTGTAACGTGTAGCGGAGAGCCGGTGGATAGAGCTCCGCGGTGAAACGTTGGCCATGTATGTGCGAACATTGGCGGGGAGTTACGACGGCAGAGATCGGGTGAGATCCCTTCAGTTGTTTTTTTTGTATTTTCATTTGCACTGACTGGGTGTTTTTGCCAAGCCGCTATTGCCCAGCCAGTGAGTTTTTGCCCAAGCCGCTATTTGTTTCTTTTTTTAAGGCTGGTGAATGTTCCTTTTTTTGTTTGGATTATAAATTCGCGGGGATTACTTTGTTTGGAGTTGCGTCACGGACGGATCCGTTTTCTATTGGGTTCTATTGAGTTGATTAGGGCGGGATTTGGACTTGAGTAGGGAAAAAGTCAGTGAATGGTTGGACGTTTAGGGGGGAGCTTTGTGATTGTATATGGACTGTGTTGTGTTTGTGGAATTACATATATTATTTACTTGATTGCTAAAATACATATATTATTTACTGCACTTCTCAATGTCTATTAGTTTTCTCCATTCTATTGCTGATATAATGTAAATGCTATACAAGGAACAGGGTAATAACAGTAGATCCTAACTCTTTGTGACACAATCTTGATATTCATTATTGACCGTTACAACTGTATATTATATATCACGTCATTCTATCACTTGACTTCAGCCTTCTGCACTGGCTGAAATATGCGTAAAATAAATAAATGTTATATCAAATGTACCACAATATTAGTGACATTTACTGTATACAGTATCTTATTTTATTTCAATTGAGCAGCTGTGGACATTGCATTGTACATGTTGTAAAATACTGCCATCCTGTGGGGAAAGAGGGGGCTACCTTATTACTGGGTAAGACCCTTCACATAGATTCATAGATGTATAGACTCTTCACATAGATTCATAGATGTGTAGACTTGCATTCAACTGTTAAACTGTTTCAAATTATCATGAGTACCCTGAGTGGTACAGACTATGCAGTATAGACTATGCAGTACAGACTATGCAGATGAAAATATTGGCTACATTAAAGGGGTACAATTATCAGTATCACAAAGACTCATAAAGTCTCAAACAAGGTAACATAACAAAGCCTAGCCTATATGTTCTCTCAAACATGCTGATTGTAAAATGCAACAAGCCTAGTCCACCCATGGATGTGACACAACAATACATCTCTATTCAAGGACATCGTCATTCCTTCCTTTCTGTACCATAAGGGGGCAACATCACCCCACCAGAGAGACACACAACTCCTCTCTCTCACTGCACATACTCCAGTCTGTGAGTAATCCCATTAACAAAGAACAGGGCAGTTCAGAAGAGCTGTTGTATCAACTTCCATGTGATGTGTTATATGTCTCAATGCCTAATAGCTCCATCTTCTCCAGAAGAAATGTGAGGATAGCCACAGAGTTGCTAAGAGGAAATTATCTGCAGAATTGCATGCCCATCATCTCTGAATGGTGTTTGATTTTAATGACATACATTATGCCCTATAAGATAAGCCAGGTCAAATATCATAAAAGAGCCTGACATGTGTGCACTTTTTTTACTTTGATGTTGAGCTGTTGTCATGGCTAGTTTTACAACACCACAAGAAAGACTTCATAACAAGCTGGTTGACCTTGTGGTTGGGAAAACCATAGCTCTCAATAAAACAATGAACTGACCCTTTAAAGTTTTGTGTCGTAAATGTGTGCTGCAATTACTTAAGAAACAACACTGTATGCTATGCAGTTATAAAGCAGTTATCAAAATATTATGTAGCAAATACAGTGTTACCACACAGGTATAGGACCGACCTAATACTCTGTGAGATACAATTCCTAAAGTCTAAACTGACAGACAAATCCCTATTGTTGATCTACTTATATATTGAGCAATAAATGTCCAATGT
Source organism: Argentina silus (assembly GCF_951799395.1). Taxonomy (NCBI): domain Eukaryota; kingdom Metazoa; phylum Chordata; class Actinopteri; order Argentiniformes; family Argentinidae; genus Argentina; species Argentina silus. The sequence goes on from NC_139663.1 coordinate 17,327,302, forward strand.
CAGAGACAGATGGTGCTTACAGTAGCTCCTGGTTCCATATGAGAGTCCAGAAAAGGCTATACCTGAGGCCAAGACCCCTTCACTAGAGCAGGACGGGCGGTTAAGGGATGAGGTTCTGGTCTGAAGGCTGCCTTGAGTAAACGGATAGGCAGAAGAGGTCAGCCAGTCAGTGAAGACATAGCGGAGAGAGCAGCAGGGGGAGAGTGAGCTCAATAGGCTAACAATACACTCCAGCACGGCAACCGCAAATCCAGACACATAGGAGATCAATGAGAGAGAGGATAGCTGGTTCACTAAGAATGATTGTAAGGAAAACAATTGTGTGCGTGTGCGCGCGTGTTTGTGTGTTTGTGTGCGTGTGTGTGAATGCGGGGTTGTGCTGCAAGTTTAAGCATATTGTATCAAGGTGTGTATGTCTGGCGTGAAGCAAGGCGCATTGTAAGTTCACACAGCTCGCAGTATTTTCTCATCATATCGCCGAGCCTCCACATGGAGGTGTTGTGGGCTGTGTTGTCACACAGGACTCAGTGTGTTGCGTTCAAATCTGATTCAGCGTCGGGTCCTGTAGTGGCGGGCGCGGTTGCCAGTCTTCCTGTGGAGGGTGTTTTCTTCTTTTTGGCGAATGACTTAGCTGGTGGTAAAGTGTTTGTTGACCCTGAGGTGACCCTGAGGTGACTGTTGTGTGCCCCAATGTACAATAAACATGAACTGTGTACTTGAACAGAAAGACCCTGAGGTGACTGTTGTGTGCCCCAATGTACAATAAACATGAACTGTGTACTTGAACAGAAAGACCCTGAGGTGACTGTTGTGTGCCCCAATGTACAATAAACATGAACTGTGTACTTGAACAGAAAGACCCTGAGGTGACTGTTGTGTGCCCCAATGTACAATAAACATGAACTGTGTACTTGAACAGAAAGACCCTGAGGTATTGTCTGCTTGTGTTGTTACTCATGCAACAGCTAAGAGAGTAAGTAAGTAACTTAGCTAACAGCTAAGTGGACGATGATAAGAGCCCTGATGTGACAGTTGGTGATGACGTGGTCTATGATCTGGTCTATGTGATACGTTCACATCACAACCTGATCTGGATAAGGTATGGTCCCCTGCCCCTACATTAGTGGTATGGGTGGATGATACGGGTGGATGTGTTGGGCCTGAGAAGCTCCCTCTGTCCAGAGTACTATTGGGTGAACAGAGAAAGGATGCCACTCTTACTTCTGTCTTTACTTATGCAGTTTCTGATGAAATTGATTCTGTGCCCTATGGGTACTTTGTGAAAATTGGTGTTGGAACACCACCTGAACATAGACAGGACCCCAATCTTTCCTCTTTCTTTGAAGATGCAATTTCTGTCTGTGAAATTGATTCTGTGCCTCTCGGGTGTTGTGTCCGACTGGAGAGCGGTCAATAACATTCAACAACAATCAAGAGTCCTTCATTGTTGTTCTGATATTCCTGGTTTTGCTTATGACAAACAGGAATCCCTCAGATTTGTTTTTGGGGCACAATATTCATGGTCCTTTGCTGTTTCAGGAGAAGTGGTTGGTTGATGGTACTCTGAGATATCTACTGGACTATGTCTGTACCATTTGGGCCAAACTGTATCGCTGAGCCTAGTTCATGCACCCAGAAATGTCCTTGCTTATTCCCAGAGTACTATGCGATGCCTTTTGATGGAGGCAGGGATAATGTTGTGGCTGCCTTGTCTCTCCTTATTTCTTGAATGCAGTTTTACGGTGGTTGAGGGCGTGAGGGCTGTGAGCGGACATCTTCTTCCTTTCTTCTTTCTTACACACCTAGAGCAGATGACCATTACAGCAGGTCAGTAGCTTACCGGAAGACTTGACACCCCCTCTTGAGTGAGACAGTTTGTCCGTATGAGACTAGAGGATAGCAGCTTTGCTACACTCCAGGCTAGGGCCTTTCTTCTTTGCAACTGTTGTTGCGGTCCGCATGTCCCACGGTCCTGTACCAACCCGGACTCGCCATTCATCATCGTTCCCTCATCGTCGTGACAGGGATGCGTTAGTCGCCTCCACATCTCCATATAGTTATTACTCATACTCCTAACCTAGCCTGCATCACAGTATCTCTCTGCAATACTAAGATAATGTGTGACACAACGATACCCAACCCTTCTACATTCTGTGCCATTTTCAGAAATTCTTACAGGGATTACACTGGGGATTGTGTGTTCCTTTGGTGATAATGACAAGCCTCATATGCTTGGCATAATACCTGTGACGGGGTTTGGGGCTCTTCAACCCTGGGCTTCAGATGGGGACCCATCTGGACGCAACACAGCACTGCTGGCTGTGAAGCCTGTTGCCATGGTGAGCTGAAGCTGATGATTTTTTCTTTTTTTCTGCACAGGTGATTAGCAGGAGAGTTACTGTATGTCTCTCTCTAAATGCATACTAATGACAGAGGTAGGTTGGGAAAAGCACTCTGCAATCACATTGTTTTCAGTGAAGAAAACTAATCCGAAAGGATACGTGATTGTGTATCGAAGTTCCATGGAATCAGTTGCACTTGTCCTCTTATTTCTCCATTATCGATATTTTTAACAGATAACATTGCCTGCCTGGTGTGGACAGATACATACAATAAGGCTTCAGTATATTTGAGAAGTGTGGTAACCAGTAGGATAAAACAAAGCCTGTTGCTCAGTCTGACTTCCCTGCAGAGCCTGATGACAATCCCAAGCTCCATGACTTGTGTGGTTTCATCAGCCTCCCAATGTGATTTTCATTATTATACTGAATTTGAAGAGGCATAACCTAATGTCAGCTGATTGCGGCCCACCTATCACAAATAGTGCATGGTTTGCAGCCACAATCAGCACCCCAGCAATGCAAACTGGGCACCTGTATGGATCTAGAGTGATTGAGTACTGAAGCAGGCTGTGCACGCACCAGCATGTGCTAACTAATGTCTCCAACGCGTGAATTAAAGTTATCGTGCACTTTGCAAACTATGTGCACTCTGCAAAAGCCACACACGGAAAACAGGCCTGAAAAACAATCAACTAATTTAGGGTTCCTAATGGTCTCTAACTTGTTTGTCGGAGAGCCCGTCTGCTAAAATGCCACTTATTTTCTCAGAGATGTGGAAAGGAGCCATACCGCTTGGATTAGATGCCTTATGTTTCCACAATATAAATGAACCCAGACACCCAGGGTCAAAACTCTTCATCCTCGTCACCACTTATGATCTGTCTCATGTGCCAGAGAAAAAATAGGTTTCTTAGAAGGACACCTTGCTGGATACGGTTCTGAGAAACAACTACAACCTGGCCAAGCACCAAACACACATCATTACATTTCTCCTAGTAGCCATACTGTACACTGGCACCCAAATAGCCCTCTTTCCAATCTACAAGCCCCCCAGTCCCAGTCCAATGGCTAACCATTAATTGGTTGAGTTGCAGCCATGCTGCCTGAGGTCAAGAAACAGGCGCTCACTAGGGTATTACACATTTTCCGCTCAGGCAGAAGAACTTATGTGTATTCGCTTGTAGATAGCTAGCAGTTATAATGATGATTGATTGCTTTGGCACCTGAAACACAATGTGTGCATGTAAATGCCACAGTCCCAGTTATAGATCCAGGAAATCAAAAGGGACGTAAATTCCTTTTTCCATTAGCAACAGATGCCTCCATGCTTTTTCATGGTGATTGAAATGTCCATTTGTTCGAGTTAGCGGGGAGCCAGGGTGTTGTGGAGAATAGGTCTACATTGATTTCTCTCTCTCTTCTCAGTATTTCACCTAGTTATTTACCTGCTCTGGCCCGAAAACTATTTTTTATAATGGCTTTTTTTCTACTGCTGATTTTACATAGGGTTAATCCTCTCCTTTAGACAGTGTGTTGCTTGGTAATACCTGCTCTCTGTCCTCCTGCTCTCTGTCCTCCTTCTCCCAGGGAGGCTAGATGGCACTGAGAAAGCATTAGGGTCTGCACTTTAGGCTAAACTCCCGATGGATCCTGCTGATTGCTACTTGTCCGTCTGCCCAGGCATTTAACTGTAGCATCCTGCTGCGACTGAACAAATCCTAATCACAACACAAATACTGTACTGTAAGACATTATGTACAAATACTGTACAAGGTGTTGTAATGTAAGGTGCAGGGGAGGCTGGTGGAGGTAGAAATCAGAGGACGGGCTTATTGTAATGCATGGAATGGGAATGAGGAATGGATTCCATTCCATGTTTTACAATGAGCCTGTCCTCCGATTTCTACCTCCACCAGCCTCCCCATGTAAGGTGGCAGTATGTGTCATATAAGCGTAACAGGGTGACTGAGTTGAAGTTCTGAACATGCCCTGTCTCCCAGTTACCCAGGTAATCGAGGGTAGACTTTGTGTTTAACCAGGGTATTAAGCCTGCCTTGCTGTTTCATCCTGGAGATCCCCTTGCTGTGTGTTGGCTGGTGTTTCCTCTGGGCCCAGTAGTTCAAAACCTTTAATCTAGATAAGAATGATCCAGATAATGCTTTGATCCAGGATCAGATCTGTCTGGCAGATTTTGAGTCGTATAGGGAAATCAGACAGCTCATTCTGATCCAGATTACAGGTTTTGAAATATTGGGCTCTGGGAGGATGGGAGCGGTGACCGTGTTTTAGCCAAAATGTGGAGTTTAAGTAAAATCTCAGGCAAAGGTACCTCTCTGGGCACACCCTCCATAAAGTTGAGAGCCGTAGATGGTGTGCATCTGATGGTGATGATGATTTTTATTCTACTCAAAATGGTAAATTAATTATTGTTGCAGTACACTTTTGACTTATTTCCATGCTGCCTCCTTGATGTACGAACCTGTGTGACCTCCCCTCATGATACATAACATCGGTGTAGTCAGGCAGTTTCTTAGTGATGAGCTCCTCCGCTTTACATAAGGACCGTCGGCTGCATCAGAATTGGTGGCCGTTTATCACGAATGGCTATAAATCATGTAGCAATTGTCTCGTACGTCTGCCTGATTTCAAAACAGCTCACTGCTCCTCTTCCCATCAAATATTGATCATGATATAAGCTGTCTTTTACCTTTGCATACCCCCCTCCCTTCTCTCCCTCTTTCCCCCAAACAAGGTGCCCACGCTCAGACAGAGTCGTGCTCTCTCATTGTGGGTTGAGGGCATTGTGCATAGTGTCCCTTAACAAAATAGGCACCAAACCACTGATTTCATGGCATAGAACCGTACGGTATTTGAATAAAGATAGTCACATTGAAGTTATTTTGTAAGAGAGAAAACAATATGCTGATGTGTTGAGACTTTCAGTATCCAATACAATCAATGAAGCCATGAATGAAGCTAAAACACAGCTCTTCATGAGCATTGAGAACTGATGTAAACAGTAGCACTTCCCATTATATAGGTAAACAATTGTATTACAGCAGTTATAACTGAAAATTCCACTTCTATTTGTATTGTATTTCTATCAACCAGAAATGCATTAAATCATAGAGTAGGGGTACGTTTTGTATCTCCAATAATAGTTTTCGATTGAAATAATAAACTCATTAAGAGCGGGTGCATAACGCCATGTCAATCATTCATCTGTCATTCATCCTTGGTAGTTAGTGATTTCATTTGTAGTATATATATAGAGTGTAAAATCTCACATGAACTCAAATTCTTTATTCTGTATTTGGATCCCTATTAGCTGCTGCCTAAGCAACCGCCAGTCTTCCTGGGGTCCTCAAATGCCATCCCCCTGGAGATGAAGCCTCAGCACACAGCAACTGATCATTACATGAAGCTAAATGTAAATGCAGTCACACAGAGATGCACACATCTGTTGAAAATCAATACCTCAGCTCACCGTGCCACAATCTGGGTGATGTCTTTACACATAGAAACATACTATTGTGCAGATCTTCCGAAGTCAAGCAAAGCACACTTTTCACTGCAGGAGATACATGCCCAATCTGTCTATCACAGCCTAACTGTCTCGTCGTTTTTATGACCATACAACAGTGCTACTAGCCCAACAAAATGATGCAACATCCAATTGTCTTTGTCTTCAGAGGCTAAGTGACACACTCTCTCACGGCCGTATCCAGGCCCTCTGTCCCTTTAGGTGCTTTAGACGGTAATAATGCCAGCTATCTGTCTGAGTGTCTTTGCCTGTGAGAGCCACAGCTGGGTCACTGTCTAACGGATGCAGTAAAATGCTGCACTTGAGTTGAATGGCTGTGAGCGAGAGAGAGGACAGTTGAGCCTTTACAACGTGGCTGAATGGAGAGGCACTCACACACGGCCACAGGACCAGGGCTCCATGGCCCAGAGAGGCACTCACACACGGCCACAGGACCAGGGCTCCATGGCCCAGAGAGGCACTCACACACGGCCACAGGACCAGGGCTCCATGGCCCAGAGAGGCACTCACACACGGCCACAGGACCAGGGCTCCATGGCCCAAAGAGGCACTCACACACGGCCACAGGACCAGGGCTCCATGGCCCAGAGAGGCACTCACACACGGCCACAGGACCAGGGCTCCATGGCCCAGAGAGGCACTCACACACAGACACAGGACCAGGGCTCCATGGCCCAGAGAGGCACTCACACACGGCCACAGGACCAGGGCTCCATGGCCCAGAGAGGCACTCACACACAGACACAGGACCAGGACTGCATGGCCCAGAGAGGTGAGGGAGAGGGTAAGAGGGAGAGAAGGGGAGAAAACAGAGACATTTTTAAATTTCAAATCAAATTAAAAAAAATCTAATCACCAAATCTTCTCCTATTGAAACACTACACACAGCAAAGAATTAAGCCTCTGATCTAGCCTCTATGTATTGATAACATGATGGGGGTGTATGGTTTGTACTAATATTGCTTCATTGACAAAGCCAATTAAAAAGTTTAATCAAAACTATCAGATAGTTCTACAACAAAAACCTGTGTTCATTACAATGAGAGACATTTGCCAACTCATAGAAGTCAACACATTACAGTCAACACACTGACTATTGGACAAGGGATAACCATTTTTTACAATCATTTTTCAAAAGAGATTAACTTAAAAGTTATGAAACAGGAGGGATAGGCCTAAAGGGATAATACCTTAAGCCCTTGGTCAACTCCCCCAAGGAGCCTTTTGATTGATTCTCCTCTTGTCCTCAAAGACAAATTACATATTGATTATTTGTGGATGATCTCTGAACAAAATTAAAATGTTGTTTGTTTCCTGGTTGTCTGCGAAGATTATCTGTGCCATTCTCTCAGGCATGTCAAGTCCTCTCAAGAGATTGATGGATGAAGGTCTTACTGTTACTGCACTGTTACTGTCAAAATTAAAGGAGTTGCTTCCCCATGTATGAATATTTGTATTTAGGGCCATATTCAATTAAACTGAGTTTCCTTCTTTTCTCACACTTGAAACACTTCATCATCATCGGAGGTGATAAAAAGTGTTTCGTTCCACATCGTAAACCGTATGTGGTCAGAATGGTTCAACCAAAACAAAGGGAAATTCTATAACCACAGACAGTCACCTTTTGCAACCCATTGTCCTGTGACTCACACTCAAGTGTTTGACATCACTTCCCACAACATTGGCCATTATTTCGCCACATTACACAGTCAAACAAAGTATCTGGTCATATGACCTAGAACCCAAACCCATAGATGTGCTCACCATGTGCTCACAGTATGTGTGTGTGTGTGTGTGTGTGTGTGTGTGTGTGTGTGTGTGTGTGTGTGTGTGTGTGTGTGTGTGTGTGTGTGTGTGTGTGTGTGTGTGTGTGTGTGTGTGTAGTATGCAGCAAGCAGTCACATGAGTCACACAGCATTGCAAACTCAGATGAGAGCTCATTCACTAAGGCTGAACTCATTGACTGCAGAGTAGTCATGCGTCATTACTGATTCCAAATTACACCTGCGTCACCAAACATTGGGCCTGATGCATGAAGCGATATACGAACAAATTTCCTCTTATTTTTGTTCGTATCCACAATTTGTTCTTATTTTGTTAGTACCCATTGATATCTGGGATTCACCAATGTTTTGTTATTTTTGCTCTTAAGAGAAGGTAAGAGAACACTCTTACCAAGATAAGAAAAAAACATCTAGTTTTCAGAGTCCACAAATTGTTTGTCCAACGCAAGGAAACATACGTTTTAAATTTGAGGAACATAAAATATCATATAATAAAATTTACATTATCATATGTTGTAGAGTCATTATAATGATTGGATTATTCAATTTGTAGGTTAAAAAAATAGTATTGGTCCATTGATCCCAATTAAGACTATAAAAACCCTTGGATGATATTGCGTGCGTTCAGCTTCTGAATGGCTTAGATACTGCTCTTAGATGCTTTGGCCATCCAGGCCTTACGCAGAGAACGCGTTTTTAGAGATCGCTGGTGGGGGCTTCAGAAACTGATGCACCTGGAGCGGCATCGCTGTCAAGTGGAGCGTCTGACTGGTCACCTGTCAGTGCCACCTCTCCAATTAAAACTCTTAGGTCTACTTGCGAGACCGCCACCTCCTCCTGTCCTCCTCCAGTTGTCATCATGGAGCGCTTGGCTTGGGCAATGCGTTTTTGTTTCCATTTTCATGTCAAACCATTTTCTTTTAATTTCAGTTACTGTGCGTCACTCTGCTGACACGGCATGTACAGCATCCCAAATGCTTTGCCGTTGCTGGGTTTTTGATTTTCCTGTTACGCCAGTACTGAATCACATGTTCACTTTGTTTAAGTTTATTTAACAGTACGTCGATTTCACTACTGCTGAAGTTCTTCTTACAACCTTTTTTGGGTGGCATCTCTCCAATTCTTGGGCATGTGCCTGAGTATTGGTTAAGAATGTTTGGTGCATCTGGAGTTGACTTCTCTTATTATTTAACAGAATATTATAATATAACAGAAAATTAAGAGAAAATATAAGAGACATTTAAGAGAATGTTGCTGTAATGGGCTGTATGAGGCCCATTGAGTGGGTCACTCCCATACCCTAGGGTATGACCCCCAACTCACCCACACACAATCCATCTACGACAAGACACTGTCCTACACACATGCCCCCCCCCCCCCCCCCGCGCACACACACACACACACACACACACACACACACACACACAGGTTTTTTTTTTAAAACAATTCTTTAAAAGTCTGCAGTGAAATACAGTTTGTGTTCATGAGGAATGCAAGATATAGCGATGTGTGCTCAAGTCTAATCCATTGAGCCTAGTAACCTCTGAGGAGGATGACCTACTTATAGGCAAATTTATTCTTTTGATTCTGTCTCTCGGATACCACTGTGTGGACTACTCCCTGAAGCGGTTTGGCTCATCAACATGCTGGGTCAAGATCATTGGATCCCAGATGCGTAGCATGCAGCTATTGTAATCCCCAATAGCTGCTACAGCATAAAGGCCTTGGTTTATCTACCTCCCTGAGGTTACATCCAGCAGAGAAGGCCCATCATGGAGAAGGTCCACATGGACAGTGGAGGGCTGAGGCTGTCATAACAGAGATCAGGGCATAGATGTTATGTAGTAAACTACTGCATACAAGCATACGCCCTGGAGGAGAAAACAACCTCTAAGGCCTCTCTTGATGAGTGATTCTGGGGTGGTCCTGATAATCAATAAACAGCACATCTAGCATTTCCCCGGTTACATAACATGTTTTGTAGACATATTCTCTAGAGTGGAGCTGCAGCATCAACCCCTGAACCCATGAAAGGCAGAACCTTCCCAGGAATGTTTTTGCAATGGGTGTATTACTGTAATATTATATTACTGGATTTGAGTATTACTGGATTTTCATTTCCTGGACAAAGGGCTAATCAAAATAAAATCCCTCTCCATGCATCTACATGAAACACACGCAGATCGCCCCATATCTATGGTCAGCCCATGTCTCAATACATTATAGATGCTGACAACCAGCAGTTTCTGATAAGCAGAGCAGAATTGAGCCCCGTTACCAAATGCAATAAACTATCCCTGCAGGAATATTTATCTCGCAAAAAGACAGCAGAATTGGCAGTTCACACTCATGTTTGATTCATGATATATGGACCATCCACGCATATCAAGTGCCTGTGTTGCGCTTTAGTGTGTTTACCTTTGACTGTCTGGTCAAACATAAGGAGAAAAAACAATGATGAAAGTCCCTGCACACAGTCTTTTAAAAGAATACACACTATACGTAGCTCTGATCATCAGAGAAGTAGGTTGGAGAAGGCAAACATTTGATCGCATCCTCTGTAGTATTACTTTAGGGAGTTGACTCATCTGACAACTCCATCGAGGACATTACAATGGCATTACCATGGCATACCTAGGATGCTAAGCTAGACAGTGTTATCCTTGTCCCTTTGGAGAGTCCCTGGCTGATCTAACCTGTCTGTTAGGATAGAATCACATATACTAATGTTGTTTCCAGTCACCTCATTCTCCCCTATTTTCTAAGCTGTTCTTGGAGGTCAGGGCCAAGGTGTTCTTTTGCTCCCACTAGAATGTTCTCACATGTTGTACAAAAGAGCCTCAGGGATAAGGCACACCTGCATCAAACTGTCAGATAATCCCCCCCCCCCGGTCCCATTTGGTCTGTGCATGCAATGATGGCTATCATTGGTCAGCGGGACAGCCCATTACACGGGAAGCAAGGGACACCATCACTCTTGGAGAAGATGGGCTCAAAGTACACAGGTTTCATAAGGACATTCATTCTAACAGGACAGAGTGTTGGCCTGCTAGCTCTCCTCATCTGTGCAGTGATCTATATGATCCAAAGGTTTTCGCTCTTCAGAGTAGGTATTATAGATAAGACAGGTATGTTTATCAACCATGTATTGGTCTTCCTTCTATATAACACCAAGTCATCTACCCAGACTATTGACCTGTTTGTTCTTCATACACTCACAAACTGACACCGCTCTTTCGTTGGATGAGGACGACCCCTTATTTGTTGCATGATGGTGACCAAAGCTGGGACAGAATGTTAGCTGTTGACTCCATTGTCGTAATAGTATAATGTTTCACTATCACATTATACAAATTACATCCATTTGCAAGCATTATTATTATTATTATTATTATTATTATTATTATTAATAATAATGCATTTATTTTGTATATCTCTTTTCTCAGTACTCAAAGACACTACATTCCATGGAGAGAACAAGAATAGGTAGATAAATAAAAGGTAAAACAAAAACACAATCAGTAAAATCAACAAGTAGTTAAAGATTAAAAGCAAGTTTAAAAAGACGGGTTTTGAGGGTTAGGGTTCGTTTATGTACTTTGGGAGAGTGTTCCAAAGAGTGGGGGCTGCAACAGAGAAAGCCCGGTCCCCCCAACAGAGAAAGCCCGGTCCCCCCAACAGAGAAAGCCCGGTCCCCCCAGGTCCGGTGTTTTAGTCCTGGTAATGGGGACAAGGAGGTTGGCATCACCTGACCTGAGACTGTGGGAGTGTAGAATGCTGGAGGAGGAGGTCAGAGTAGGTGGTGAGGAGAATCTTAAACTGAATCCTATATCGGACTGGGAGCCAGTGGAGATTTTGAAGGACTGGAGTGATGTGGTCTCTGGAGTGGGTTCTAGTGAGCAAGCGTGACAGCTGACACTTACATCCCATTAAGAAGAACAGACTGTCAGTACTATGGCATTGCAACATTCACAGAGGTGCAATACATTGTGCAACAGGTGCAGAGATACAAAAATGGTGTGCTCAATGTCTTTTCAGTGGCATTGTTAGCCTCTAAATGCATTTCTGCAGTAAGAAAATGGTTGAAGAGGAATCGAATTGTCCCTCTGGAAAACTGATAAACAGATATGATGCTGCTACTGTTGTTATCCAGGTGCCATGGCAACACAAAGTCCTCAGGTTCTGGGCACAACAATGAAATTAACCAGCAGGCACTGATCATGGAGCAACACGTCTTAGCACTTAGCATGGCAATTAGTCATTGTCTCCTAAACATTCCCCTCCTCCAACACACACACACACACACAGACACACACACACACACACACACACACACAATTAGAGAATAGAATGCATATTTCAGCCCTTTAGCACCTATTGATGTGAGCCAGTCGTGAGAGCCTGAGGATCAGCAGAATGAGGCGAAGGGCACAGTACGGAAGGATAGGTCACGTTTCACAGCTCTGGTATCAGACACTCAGACACTCACACACTCACACACTCACACACTCACACACACACACACACACACACACACACACACACACACAGTGACATTTTTTGAGGTCCCTATTCCTTCAAATGGCATTTGAGGGAATAAATGATTTTCTCATGTAAATTTCATGTTAATGCCACAGCATCACCATAGAACTGACCCCCATGAGGAGGAGGCAGCTTAATCAGACCTGCATACTGCCTACTGCAGCTGCATCACACTGGAGCTCTTTGGGCTGCTTTCATCCTCATTAGAGATTCCTTTTTGCATGAGGGCCGGGAGGGTAGGAAGTGGGATTGATAGGTATAATCAAGATGCAATAGCAAATTGATAGCTTCTACATGTACAGTATGACCACTGAGATCACATGAGTTCATTAAGGATCTCAATGAGACGTTGACAAGGGGTGAGATTTGTCTTCCTGTGTCACATCTCATTGTTGCTGGCCCGGGGTATAGTAGAGTAATTCGACAGCCCACAGGCTCAGTCAGGGACGGAGCACTGGGTGGGTTCTCTAAAGCAGCAGCACATTCAAGAAAAATTATGAATTCAGTACTCATAGCTTCATAATGACTTAATTACATACTAAAGGGGCCATACAAGGGTCTTTAAGAACGGTAGGCTGCAAGACACAACCCTCAAGGGTTGAGAGGAATCCATGAAAGAGCTTGAGGGGTAATAAAGGTCATGTCTGTCTGGTGTGCTGGAATAACCTTCCCCAACATCCTGAGAGAAAAAACGCAATATGATGCCCGCAATATGAACATCTCTGACTTTATATTCCAAGACGTACTTTTCAGAACAAATTCTATTCTGAAGTAGAGATGCAGAACATATATAACTGCTGCTGTTCAAGTCACAGAAATAGTCACTCGAGCCGTGAGTGAACAGTCTGTATATTTTTAATATAAATATTTGCACTCTGGGTTCAAACCGATATGACATTCTGCGAATATTAATACAGAGTTCCAAGCAACTCCTCTACACCGCACAGATTTTAATTTTCTTCCGTTGAGTGTAAAAAAGAAAAAAAAAATCCACTTGCATATGTAGAGTTTTGGTATCAGTGTAAGAAAAATCAAAGATTGATGATGTTGGAATGCATGACAACATCATTTATATAATGCAGTAGTACTGTATGGTCTTTCACGGAACACGGAACTTTCACTTTTTAATGGCCGCCAACTTATTCTTTCAACTTATTCTAGAATATTCTGTAAAATAGGCACACATGCATCAATCAATCGACTGATAACAGCAAGACCGAAAAAGTGCCATAGATTCTCTGAGGAAGACAATTAGGGGAAAGAAAAGCAGGACTACACTGGGATTCCTTTTGATTGGCAGCTGTAGTTCAAGGATGAAGACGATGACAGGTTGGTAACCATTGAGGTTTAATCACCAGCAGTAGCTTCAAACCTCAGCTTCACCTACAGTCTAAACACCCCACATTCAAAGTAGACAGCTACATGACATCAATGACCGACACATCCCAGATCAGTAGGGCAGAATTCCCAAACAAGTTACCATTGGTTGTGTCAAAGTGTAGGCTTACTTACATACTGTAGAAGCTTGCTTCAAAGCAGCAGAGGAAGACCATTCACTATAGGTGCTGATGCTTTGGACAGTGACTGTTTAAAAGCCTGAGGATATACATACCCTTGGACTGGGTAATGAGGAGCCCATAGAAGTAAATCCATACACAGCAGCACATCTCTAGACCAGGTCAGTCTGCCATGCCTGTCTACGTTCTCTTATCCATGGAATATTTATAGCTGAAATCATATATCATGTCAGAAACCAGCTCACTTTCTCACATTGAAAGGCAATTAGAACAGGTTTTGCCACACTGACCAAGAGAGGAGGAGACCTGCAACTAGCTCAGCTGTCCTAATGAGTGGTGGCTGATGACACCCAGTCAAGGCACAGAACACTTCCTGTTAATCACAGAGATGGTTATAATGTACATGCCCCATACCCATTTCACAGCCTCTAGCCTCATTGCCACTTAGGCTCGCATAGCCTACAAAATGTATTGTTTTATTGTTCTTTTTTTGTAAATTTGTTATTGCTATTTTGTTAACATTTTGTAATTTTGTTAATATTTTGCTTATATATTGTTTTTTTTTATATTGTTTCTTATGTCCCATGCACCAACCTCACCAAGTCAATTTCCTGTACGTGCAAATATACGAATTCTCTCTGATTCTCTCTCTCTCACACTGTGACCTCAGCAGTGATTGGTGCTGGGTCAGGGGAGGAATAGATTTTCACATGGGCAATTCTGTATAGGCTACCTAAGGAGCAGGCCAATTTAGCTCAAATCCTATTTTAGTATAGCCAAAACACACCCTATTATTTGTGAATGAGAACAGTCACATAGTATACTACCATCAACAACATGGCAATTAGGAAGTGTCAGTGCCATAACGGGTTTTAATTGGATTGCATAAGATTGGAATAACAAGGAAAACACAGGGTCTGGGTTATTTTGATTACAATGTGTCCTAAGAGAAACTGAGGAAAAGGAAAATGGGCATGGAGGCACGGGCTCAAAGCTGTCTGCTGCCTGCCGACTCTACCTGCCTGTCACATCCACTCACAGACCCAGAGACTCACGCCAGGGCTCCTGCAGCCACGGACACCACCAGAGGCTCATTCCGCCCCTGGGGGGGGATTGGGGGGGAGGGTGTCTCCTGAGGAGCCGTGTCCCTCTGGGCGCTGGTGATGGCTTTATCAGCAGACATCTGCTGACACACAGGGACTCCTTGCACTGACCTGGATACAGCATAGAGACCCTCAGGCCTGACTGGTTACACTCTTTCTCAGCACACCTGTTGGAAGCACTCCTGGAGAGCAGCGGCTCGCCACATAGTTACTGCTCAACTTTGAAGCGGTGAAAAAATGTACGTACTCAGAGACAAAAATAAATCCTTGTCATGGGAGAAGAACTATGGAAATAGATTAAACTTTTTGAGATAATAACACTTTAAGGAAGAGTAAAATAATTTCCTCTGCAAAAGGTATTGTGGAGACATCGGGAATCGTGTGCAGTAAAACTGCTCCAGTCAGTAACCCTGAACATTCAGTCATTCAGCTCAAAGGTCACAACAGGACAGAGGGCATCAATATACCAGTCTCAATACACACAGTACACTGGAATAGCCTATTATCTCCCACTAATGTCCCCTCAAACAGCGGGCAGAAAGAACACCTTCTGTTGTAATATAGTGTAATGACACCAAAGTTCCTCCTCCCCTACAATGAACTAGGACACGGTGTACCACACTTAAGCCTCTGGGTGATGTCAAAAGAGCTGGAGCCAAAACTAAGAGGAGGGGGAGTTGGCTTGTTGGGGGGGGGGGGGGGGGGTACCGCTCCTCACCTCCCTTGTTTACTTGGTCACAAAGGCCTCTCACACTTGGCTGTTTGTGATAATCAGTATATTGACTCATCCTTGTGCCTTGCGGTAGCTAATTTACATAATTCAAATGATTTCTGATATCAAGGCCAATTCAATTGTCACCTTAATGCAGTGGTTCACAAACTTTTTCAGTCAGGCCCCCCTTTGGTAATTGAAAATAATTCAGGCCCCCCCCCAATACGACACCGTCCCCATCTTTCTTGGTAAAATGAATTGTATTTGTTGCATAGTTGTACAAACCGGCATTTTCTCTCTATAAATAACAATAAAAAGATGCAATTATAGTTACAGCTTTTTGTTAAAAATAGTTAAATTGTGGAGAGAAAATTAACATAACAAGTAACATAAGAAATAACACCATATTCCCATATAACACATTTCTATCCTTCTTGTGGAAATCATGGATCGGTCAATGATTTTGAACAGTTCATCAGCTGTTGTCCGCGTTGGAACATAGTTATAAAACAGCAAATCCTCTGTGAAATCATTTGCATCAATGCATCTCACATAAGCTATTAAAAGGCAGTCCTTATTGCTGTCAGTGGCCTCATCCACTTGAAGAGCAAAGCGTTTATCCCTGATCTTATCGATAAGCTGCTCTTTCATGTCCTCAGATATATCTGTGATGCGTCTCGCTATTGTGTTGTTGGACAGGGGGATAGATCTCAGCTTTTGGGCCCTTGCCTCGTCTATCATGGTAGAGACCATATCTATAGCAGCAGGGTAGAGACCATGTCTATAGCAGCAGGGTAGAGACCACATCTATAGCAGCAGGGTAGAGACCATATCTATAGCAGCAGGGAGTCGTCCTTCCTCTGCTATAGTGTGCCGCTGCACTTGACCAAGGTATCACCTCTATTTCTGGCTGCGAGAGAAATGCCGCCCAGCAGCAGGCTGCCTTTCAAGTCCTTCTAACAACACCACCCGGTGGTTATCATTCACGACTCCAGACTGAAATCCTGAAATCAAATCAATCCAATTAGAATGGGAGCCTTGGAAGATCCCAAAGTGGGTCAGTGTCGAGGGAGCGGTTTCACGCGATGTTGCTGACGTTACATTTAGGATGATTCATATGGAGCAATTCCCTGGCGGAATAGGGAAGAATCCCGAGTGTGTTCTGGATCATCGCTTGCCCCAAAAGGGAAACAACTATTTGGCATCACTGGGCGTGTTGTCTTGAGTGTGTGAGGGAAGATGCAGTTTGACCTCATTATTGCAAATATTCATCTCTCTCCTCATGCCTGTGACAGTAAGTGATTGCCCCAAAACAATGTGAAATAGTCTACTGCAATGGTCACTAACAACGTTTTTGTCCCCAAAACTTCCTGTTGTGCAGCCTGCGGTGGCCTGAAAAGTCCTATTTTTTACATATTTCAGAGCTTCTGTACTTTACTGAGTTGGGGTTGTCTACCCCCACACACTACATGTATTGGTAGGAGACACTCTCACCTGTCAGCCCAAGTGTTCTGTAGAAGGATAACATGCTTGGTCGGCTATGAATCAATTTACCTTTATTTGATCTACTCGCAAAACAAACAGAATTGATGTTGTTTACTTGTGCGTATCCAGACCTGTACGCATTGTTGTGAACTCCACTGGGTTATAATGCTGTCCTCAGATGGCCCACTTACCTCTGCAATAAAGACTAAATGACTAAACGGCACGTCACTGGAGGGTCAGTGGGTCGACCTTAGTCGGAGTAGCATGCGTATTGTTTTGACGGTCCACCACGCATCTGGACCATTTATTTTCAGGCTTGTCACCAAACTCAAACTACACATCAACTTGGCGTACACATCAACTCAGTCATCGACTCAGACAGCTGAGGAAATTTGGCATGGCACTTAAGATCCTCACCAACTTCTATAGGTGCACCACTGAGATAACACAATCGTAAGGCTCTCCAGAAGGTGGTGAAGACTGCGCAGTCATCTATTGCTATTAGATAGAATCAATATTTATACTTGTATTTATATTGTGAAATTTAGTTAGGGTGTATTCTAGCAAAGGGTGTACTTATGTACTTATGAACATGAGGTATTTCTCTATTTCCATTTTAATAAATCAACTGAAATTTCTAAAAACATGTTTTCACTTTCGTCATTCTGGGGTATTGTGTGTGGATTGATGGCAAATTCTTTTAATTGAATCCATTTTAAATTGAGTCTATAGCACAAAATGTGGAAAAGGGGTCTGAATACTTTCCCAAGGCACTGTTATAAATCCTCCAAAGTCCAAGCTGTTCCATGTGCATTTGGTGCCATCTGGGCAAACAGTGTTTGAAGTGTTTGAACAAGATCAAATGAGCAGCAAAAAAAAACCCACCCCCACAACACATTCATATGCACGCTCTTCAAAATCCTCCAAAATCCATGGCCTTTTCAAATGCTGTCACTTGAGGAAACATCAGTGACAGAGAACCAAGTGACCAAACACGGTGTGACGCGCCTGGTTTATCTGCCCTGTCAGCTCATCAGGAACAACAAGACCTGACAGAGCGCTTGACTAACAGCTGCTCACATCAACTCACAACCTACTGATCACACACACACACACACACACACACACACACACACAAACAAAGTACATACACACCCTGTCGGCTTACCAAATACATTTACATCCAAATACATCCTACCATCTAGACATTACTTGTCTTATCCACCTCTATGTAAACTGCTCTATTCGGGTCACTAGATCAAGATTAGAGTACCAACACCCATGCCAACTCAATGTGCACTCTCCTCTGTTTCTCAATACCTATTTGTCATATGAGAGCAATGTGAGCTACACTACACAGCATTGCAACTGGTATTGTCTGCATGGAGCATTGTCTGCTCCCTCAACCTTGTGAGAGCCCATCCCCCCTTCACTAAGACAGTGTGTTCTTAGAACTGCTTGTTCCTCCTATCACCAGTTCCTCCCATCACCAGCACAGGGTATATTTGTACCTGGCTGCATCTCTGCTGTCAATGTGCTGGTTGCGTAAGACATACTGCAGAACTTGATATGAGAATTTTTCTTAAGTAAACATGAAGTTATGAAAGAGAGTTGTGATTTGACTTTCTCGGAGAGGGTTGAGAGGAGGTTGGATTGCTGGGGGACCTTGAGCCTTCAGTCAACACTAGATTCAGTCTGGAGATGAGAGGACCAGTGAGGACCAGGGGTCAGAAGGTTCGGAGCTGAGGCCAGACTACGCTCACACTGAGCCCACTGTGCCTCACATGGTGTTAAGGTCAGAGCCAATGAACCCAGGCGCGGAACACAGAGTTAGGACACAAATATAAAATAATAGGGAATAGCAGGGAACGGGAAAAGCAGGGTAGAACGGGGTAGGGCAGGCAGGCAGGCAGGCAGGCAGGCAGACAGACAGGGCAGACAGACAGGGCAGACAGACAGGGCAGACGGGGCATGTAGGGCAGGTTGGGCAGGCAGGGCAGGTAGACTAGGCAGGCAGGGCAGGCTGGTACTGCGGGCGGGCAGGCGGGCAGGTGGGCAGGCTGACAGGCGGACAGGCAGGTAGGTGGATAACTGGGTCGATGTTCTAAAGCATAAAGAGATAATAATCAGACTGAGTACTAAAACAGTAGGACTTTAGAATCAATATGAGACTAAGCGGCCGAGAACGAGAATAACTTGGAAACAACAAACAACAATCTGGCGAAGAGTGGATGGGAAGCCGGGATTTAAGTACAGCGAGGTGATGAGCAGATGACCAACAGGTGAGCAGAACGAGCAGATGGAGATGATGAGTGACAGGGAACCGGAGCCTGGCACCGCCCACACACAACACAAACAGACAGATAAAGACAGACAGGAGAGAGGGAGGCACTGGCACGGACTAGGTGGAAGTGGAGAGCGTGACACATGGCAATCATGGAAACGCAGGACATTTGACTAAACTAAAGATGAAATGCTTTCTGCGAACATTGCTTTCTCCAAACATGTTCTGTCCACTCAACATTAGTTATAGGATTTACATATCTTTTCAGCGGTAAACTCTGTGGATGCTCAGCTGTCCCTTCAACAAATCAAAATGTCTTAAACTTTTCATTAATTTGAGCTGTCTTTTAGCCAAGGTTTCTTCGCAGATCTCAACAATGTTGATCTCCAGGGGGGAGGGCTTGCCATTCTCCTGCTCCTCAACATATAAGGGAAGGTTGAAGAGTTCTGAACTGTCAAGACATAACTTTTCATTTCATGAAAGGGACAATTCTCCGCCATCCCTGCTTTAAGATGCACAGCCATAGAGAAGCTAAAGGTCACTGGGCAAACTCAATGTGCCAGCCTATCGGTGGACAAGATGATTGGGTGTAGAAAGAGCATAGCAACAAGTTCACATATTGTACATAGAGCTAGTCTGATTCCCCCATCCCCACACAGCCACACTGTACAGTATGTATGTTCCCACTCATCCTTCTAACATGCAGCACCAGAACCACAAGTAGCTGCTGGGTTCAACTTCACAGCCATGAAATTTGTCAAACTGAAGCGCTCAGTTGCCTGTGAAACTTCAAAACATACTGCAGTCTTTATTACACTAATACCAGGTCATTACAATGGTATATTGACAGTAAAATGACAGTAAAATGACAGTGCACACATTTTAATAACCCCTCATTACCTCATCTCTATAATGTTACTGACCGTTCCAAGACTTTCAGAGGGCACAATAATTGTCAATGATGAAATGACAGTCAGGCACATGCCTGCTCATAGAAACATGTTAACCAAGGATGCAGTCGCTTCATGGTAACATGTGACAAACACAGCATGTGCACAGTGACAGACTGAAGCCAGCCAGAAGCAGATCAGGGACACTGTAATGAGGCCCTTTCAACGGAGTAACTGAGTATGTCAGATCCGAGGGAGTAGACCCACCCACACGCTAGACTACTCAGCTGCCAGTCCTTGAGTGTACACGGGTCCACGAGGAGAGAGGCTACAATACCAGCAGGTGAAGGATGGAGAAGGTGCCCAGTAAGACAGTACCTCTCTCTCTCTCTCTCTCTGTGCAGTACACTGAGTGCAATTAATTCAAACAGCCATTAATGCTGTCTGTGTGGTTTAGAGAGAGGCATGAGAGGCCATGAGATCGGATTGAGAGAAAGCCTCCTACCTAGCCTCCTGCCTAGGCTCCCACCTGACATGTGAGCTTGGCTCTGGGATACCCATCCGAGGCTTGCCCCCTATGAAGAGCTACCCTAGTGTGTGTCTGAGTAATGCTAAGCACTCTACTGCATGGGTAATTCTCACTGAAACTCCAGCCTACCAGGACACTGAAAGGATGGCAAAGACGCAAAAAAAAGGTCTACTACACAAGACATGGGTAAAATAAGTGTTTTTAGCATTTCAACATAATTTGTTGTAAAGGTCTATGAATCATGAATAATAGCCAGAGTTATGTTTGCATTGGGATTTGACTGGAAGTTGTCTGCATCACAACACCACTAAATCAAATCAAAGTTTATTTGTCATATACACAGAATACAGCCGTAGACGGTGTAATGAAATGCTTTTGGCGAGCAAGCTCAACAGTGCAACAATAAAGTAATAATAAAAACAATAGCTTAAGGTAGAGTAGCAGCAGTACAGTATTTCCCTTTCTTTTGAGCCTCCACTTTATGCGCTACTATAACCCAGGAAGCATGGAACAATCCCCTGTGGTAGGAACTCATGCATATCGAACAGCGGTCTCTTAAAGATCAGGCGCCATCTTTAAGATTTTCCCCTCGAGTGTGCAGTGCATTTGAAACCAGTCAAACGTGATGACCTTTCGGGCCCAGCACGGGTCACAGAGTGATAAGCAGCAACGGAGTGATCCCTATGAGAGGTGGAGGGAGGTGCTGAGCTCCCACAGCCCAGACAGACTGGATATAAAGAGGATAAAAGGGAAAGGTTAGCTCTTTCCTCTGGGAAGCATAGAATTGCTATATATATTAGCAAGCTTTGAGCTCATGAAGCCTCACATATGGACTGAGCTGATTATGAGGAATGGGGAAGAGAGGGACAGAAGAATGGGGAAGAAGCCTGACAACAACTCTATTCCAAGGATTTATTAGACCTGCAGCAAGCTGTAAAAACCATCGCTCTTCGCAGGTACAGCAGGTGTTTACAGGATGTACTTCATATCAATGGCTTGATTTGTTATGATGTGGCAGAAGCCAGCCAGCACAAGGTTATTGGTAAGTATCACACAGTGTATTAAACATGAACATGCACACCACATTGTAAGCGTAGTTCTGTGTGCGGTCCCTTTGTCAGCACTTTTAATTTTCCTTTGTCAGTGTCGGCATAAAATGAGAGCTTTTCATAAATTGACTCTGCCATGCTGGCTCAAAGTCTTGAGCGTTCTCAGTAATGAAGTCGTTAACTACCCCCGCTTCACGATCAGTGTGAGGTTGTAGAAGGTCGTAAAAAAATACTCTACACGTATAAAGCACAATTAGCCGCTTTTCAATGTACGTGCATTCTATACAAACATTCTGTGTAAATGAGATAAATACAATGAGATAAATAAATGATAAAGAGAACATTTCCGAGCAGAGCAGACCACTCTATTTTTATGAGAAAGGTCTTATCAGCAAATACAGTCAAGGGTCTATACAGTAAGAGTCAAGAGTATATACCTTCGAATTAATCTTAATGCAAACAAGGCAGTCTCCTTGCACACACAGTTTTCAGTGTGCTCCTATCCATCACTTCCCTAGAGCCCTCGCTCAATTGGTTTCAATTCATTTGCATGTCCTTTTCATTGGCTGCTGCAAGTTCCCTCAAAGAGACACTTCCCTCTCCTGATTGGCTGGGAGCAAGAGAGGGCATTGTGTCTGTGATTGAGAAAATCCATAAATAGAAAGCACAGGCAGGCAGACCTACACAGATGCACCTGCTATCTACGCAGAGTGCTCTAAGCTTACCACACTAACCCTCTCCACACGCTCCGGCACCACACTCCTGCAAGCTGCAGCAGCAGAGCTCTTCAACTTCTCCATCGTGTAAAAAGTGCAAAAAGACTTACTCTACCACAACAGCAGATCTAACCTTTGCCAGTCTTCAACAAGAGGATTCAACAGAAAAAAAAGAACATCAAGAAGAAGAGAACCCACGATACAGTCATTGAGGAAGACAAGCAGTGGAAGACATGTCCCTCGAAGTGAAGGAGAAGACCGAGGTCCGTCTGGTGTTCCTGGGCGCCGCCGGGGTGGGGAAGACGGCTCTGATCAGACGCTTCCTGCAGGACACCTTCGAGCCCAAGCACCGGCGTACGGTGGAGGAGCTGCACAGCAAGGAGTATGAGGTGGGCGGGGTCAAGGTCACCATCCATATAATGGACACCAGCGGCAGCTACTCCTTCCCCGCGATGCGCAAGCTCTCCATCCAGAACAGCGATGCCTTTGCCCTGGTCTATGCCGTGGACGACCCAGAGTCCCTGGAGGCGGTCAAGAGCCTGCGGGAGGAGATCCTGGAGATCAAGGAGGACAAGTTCACGCCCATCGTGGTGGTGGGCAACAAGACGGACCGGCAGGGTGAGCGGCAGGTGTCCAGCAAGGACGTGCTGGCCACCGTGGAGCTGGACTGGAACAACAGCTTCCTGGAGGCCTCGGCCAAGGACAACGAAAATGTGATGGAGGTCTTCAGGGAGCTGCTCCAGCAGGCCAACCTGCCCAGCCGTCTGAGCCCCGCGCTGAGGCGCCGCAGGGAGACCATCCCAAAGGACGGCAACAACCGCCCCCCCATGAACAAGGCCAACAGCTGCATCATCTCCTAATGCTGAGGGGCTGGAGGGGTCAGAAAGAGACTGAGGTAGACAGAGAGAAAGAGAGAGAGAGAGAGAGGGGGGGGGGGGGGGGGGACCAAGGGTCAGAAAGGCTGGGGATGGGGGTAGGAGCTGGTTCTGTGTTGCAGAAACAGTGTTAAATGTTCTGTTCCGGCTCCTGCTCCGGCTGCTGCTGCTGCTACTAAAGACTAAGTTGGGGTTTGTGACGGCTTCAGTCCCCCGTCAGCCTACAGGGAGCCTAACTATCTCCGCCATATTATCTCCACTAGAACAGACCAGGAGAGAGACACTAACTGTTGTGAAGGAGCAGAAACTCAATGATGATGATAAATGCCACCACAGGGAACTGACGGGGGAGACCCGTGAACAAGTGTGTCGGACATTGAAACGAGTGAAGCGCAAAAGGACGCTGAATGATGTAAACGCCATAGTCAGTCATTTTTTAAATATATACAGTGACAGTGCATCAGTGGCCATGAGTTTCCCACTACAGTATTTAACAGTTGTAGCCGATTGTGCACAGGCTGAATGTAAAGTATGTGACTAATGAAATGTACAGTATTGATGCACAGTAGACGTGAGAATTGTTGTGGGAAGTGAGAAATTCATATCATTAAAAGAAGATTGGATATATCTTTATGTTTGCTTACCATCGCAACAAAGTACAGTAGATACTGAATCGACTCCCCTGTGTTCCCCATCCGACACTACCAAATTGCTGCTTGGCAATATTAATATGCACTTTTGAGTTATTATATCATTATTTTGCTGTGATATTTCTGTTTTTAAGTTTTACAAAATGTGATCATAATGGACATTTGAAGTGTATATATTTTTGGGAAATACATCCTTGGGATTGTGGAGAATGAAAATGATTGTTATTCACCTTACAGTATCAGTATAAAGAATATGTGATTGTTTTATTATTTATTGTATATATTGTTCATTCATGGAAAATAAAATAATATTACTCATAATCATTATTGGTGGCCTTATCTCTTATGCAACATACACACATAATTTGATTTGTAATTAGGAGCTGGTATCAAAGCTTCTGCAATGACAAAGGACCCAATTATCACATTTAAAGCATGCAAAAATCACTAACACCTTCACTCAAAGCTCATTAACACCAAACACATACAAATAAGTGTTTTAAGCATCAGCCAATGCCTCTCCAGACCAGCTATGATCAATTCTGTATGTAATACACAGATTTACTCCACATAAAACGTGTTTAATAGAAATATGAGGTATATTTCTACCCATTCAAAACATTACAAACACGACCATGGTGATCTCAAGAAGCCATCTCTGCTATCTGTTGACACCCCTGTAGTTCTTGGACTGTCTTACATTGCCCTCTAGCGGTATCTTATAAACATTGCTAGCCTTTATCACAAACAACGGTATGCATGGTCACCGGGCAGTCACAACACATACTGCACAGTACGTGCCCAAAGTCTATGATTGGGGAAACAAGTTAAGAAACAAAATAACCTAGGGATGTAAAACTACCTCACACAGGGAAACCTCACACACTGTGTCAGACAAAAGACCATTGTCTGTCAGTACCGCTGAGCAGGACGTCAAATTGTTCCTCCAATGCTCATATCACTGATATGATCAGTAAAGAAAAAAACGCAGTCTAAAGGGAACCTGGCCTTTGTTCCATATAAAAAAAAGGCTTGAATTTGACATTCTCTCTCAAACAGGTTCTAGTTATTTATATTTACAATAACCCATAGCACCCTTGCGATACAGAATGTCAGATATAATCTGGTTATATGACCATTTCAGATTTAGCATCTGAGACTTACGAAAGAGTAATGTCTCCATGGTAACAATCTCTCTCCCTCAAGTTTATACAAGTGAATCAACAGATGTGGTGTTTGTTGGGGCTCAGCTGAGCCACTCTGCTACAGCATTAAGGCTTATTTACCCACTTAGAACACAGCACATGGCCTCTAGAACACAACACACACACACACACACACACACACACACACACGTTTCCCCTTTCCAGATGAGCACAGAGACAAGGTTCATTGTCTCCACCACTCAGACAAGGAAGTGACCTACAGTATGATCGGCAGGTCTCTAGTTCCTCATTATGTCCTGTTAAAACACACAGAGCTGTCTCCCTCACACACTCACCTCGCTCTGACAGGGGATAGGGACAGAGGCCTAAACTGAGAAGGTGAGTACCACTCTTACCACGCCTGGAAGGAGCCTCTGTGGCACAGCTTCCATCACTTCAAGAAAAATGTAGAACGGGTTCGGCTATTTCTCTAACGCGACATTACACCCTATGGTCAAGGTCAGTGAAAAGAGACAGGCTACACTTTCAGAGACTGTATTCAATGTAATACCTTTGCAATGCTGAGAAGTGATGACTGATGTTGTACTGTAATACCATGTATATCCCTACCAACGTGTCTATTACTGCATAGGGTGTTTCTCTGCCTGTCTCTGCCCCTAGACTTGGTCTAAGCTCCTCAGTGGTGTATAGAAACCTGAGAAGTCTGGAACAAGTAAAGGGTCCCTGACTCCATCTGAGTAATCTCTGTTTCTTTAACATGACTACACAGTGTAACTGTACTGCATTGTATTGACAGAGATACTTCAATAAACAAATCAGAATTAAAGCAAAATGTCCTCTAATCAAAACATGCATCACACTAGAATTTTTCTTAGAATGTTTTTTCTTCCTTGTAATGCTAGTGAACATTTTCCGTATAGCAGAGTGTATGGCTTCCAACAAATGTGGTCAAGTGTTACCACAGAATAATAATCTTCTCACAGAATGATAGCCCTGGGATCCACAGCAACTCAAATGTTGCCTTTGTTTTACTAGACAAGGACTGAAGTGTCAAGAGGAATGAAATATGACCATCTGACAAGAGGTTTATTGATGAGAACTTCTGCTTAAACCTATTGTAAACTTAATCACGAGAGAAGTATCCATGGTGAGAAACAGGATATGCAGCGTACAGTACGACATATGAGACCCTAGGCTCTATGGCACCAAAGTCGAAACAAAAGTCCTTCCATCAATCCCTGTCACTCCCCTGACAAAAGAATAAGAGACCCTAAGAAAACACAACTGATGCATTCATTTAAAAACAAGAGAAGTCATACTCGATACAAGGAAAACCCATTGTCTATCATCATGTATCATACCATTGTTCATCAGCCACGTGGGGGGAAAAAGTAGACAAGACATAAATGGAGCCAACGTTTTTTACTTTCAGTTCCAAAATGAAATGCTGCACAGACCAACGACAGAGGTTTATATGAACAACAGAGGTTTATCATAAACCCACCTACAGTATAGGCCAGACCAGGAGCAGACATAGGGATTAAGAAATCAATGTGCTACTGGAAAACGTAGACCATGTTGGCATAGCAACAGTTATTTCTGTCGGAGACAGGTAACCTTTTCTTGTACCGACCAATCACCACGGACTAGTTGTTCAGACAATTGCCACATAATACAGAATGAGGATAAAAACGCAGGGCATAACAACAAATGGGAAAGACAAACATCTGCGGAATGTGAGACATTTAACATTGACAGCCTTTGTTGTACCAGACAAAGTAGGCACAAGCAGTAGAGCATTTAGGGGTCTTCCCCATATTTCTATTAGCCTCTCCCTGAGCATAAGGCTCAAACGGCATAAAGGTAAAACTTCCCTTGAGTGTCAATTTAAATACATCTACTCATAGGGTACACTATGTGTGTTGAACACCTACACTGATATGACACTGATAATATGCTCAGGGAGCAGATGTCAGAAGAACCATACAGTATTCTCTACTGTTCATCATCCAATCTTTTTGAATGTCAATAGAGAAGCAACATACAACTGAGAGAAAACAAGAGGCCAGCCTAACTCAGATGCAGGTTGTCATACATCATTTTAATGTCAAACATTATATCCATCCAGAACATCAACAGTACAAACAATCCATCTAGATATCATGGCAAATGCTACATCAAGAGATGCACAGCTGAATGACCAGACTAGTACATGAACTACGGCAGTTTATGAATTTCCCAAATGGTGCAGATGGTTGGGAGTGTGTCTTGGGTAGCAAACTGTGTCGAGGCAAGTAACATGGCCTTGAGATTCAACAAAACGTTGGTGGTTCACAGGGTAACAACATTTGGGAACCACTTCAGCTCCCTTGGCCTTGCACTAAGTAGGTTTTGCACCAGCCCCCCCCCCCCCCATCTACAGTACATGCAAAGTAGTCACAGTGCTTAGCAGAAGACCTGAAGGGTCAGCCGGTTGGGTGTCAATGCATTAAGCAATAAGTAGTGCTGGTATTGGATAGATGCATAAATAATGTCAACAGACAGACGGTAAAGTCCTCAACAGACATGACGCTCCTCCTCACAGAACGGCAACGCTCAAGAGAAAGCAAATATAAAACTGTAACATATGAAACGCACCTCACCATTTATTCAGCTGGGCAAACGGAGAGAACAGTAAAGTAATGCAACAACAAATCCCTTCAAAATCTGTAAGCATGTAGAGATAAAAAGGCATCAGAACTATCATGGTGGTGAGGTACTAGAAATGCTTTTACTACATTGCTTGGTTGCACAATAATGAGCATAAATAACAGAAAAAGAACACAAAGTACCTGGCCACAAGTATGCATGTTAAGTATGTATGAACCTTTCAATATTGCTTAACTTATTGTTTCTTTTCTCACTCTTAACAAACAAGCAAGTTATGTTTCTGACACTACAAGCTGATGAAAATACAGTTTTATTGGCTTTGTAAGAGCTGATGAGGTGGGGGTATTTTGAGAGGTGTCTTGAGCCTCCTCCTCATACGAACTAGGATGTGTCATCCTGAGGTGCCGAGAACAGGAACAGTGTGTGCTTCTGGCACTGGAGAGAGAGAGAGGAGGAACCCCTGCCTCTGTCCAAACGCCACACCTCCAGCCCTGACTCAACCCTATCTCCCTCTCTAGTCGTCCACGGTGATGTTGCGGAAGAGGTAGGCCATAGACTCCCCGTTGTGGATGCGGCGGATGGCCTCGGCCAGGATCATGCTGACGTCCACAGTCTTGATCTTGGGGCACTGGAGCTTCTGTACCTCATGAGGGACGGTGTTAGTCACCACCACCTGGGGGCCAATGAAAAAATACACAGGGTCAAACACAACTCACTGACTTAACTGACTGTCTGTGAGCTGGTCGTAACCAGAGCATCTGAGCGGAGTTGAGCGGAAAAAGGCTGTCGCTCAAAATGCACTCCACTTGTTTGTTTGTTTCAAACAATCATTTAACAAACACAGACATCTACTCTCAATAGTATTTACCATATTTGGTTTTAAGTAATGAGAAAACAGACCATTTGCTCAGTAATGAAAGTGAAAGTGGCACCTGCTTGGAAAGGTGTAGGATTTATTGGAATATTCGCTCAATATTTTTGATCATGCCCTGAGCTTGTGATGCGAGCGGTATTGGCGCAGAATTGGAGCGGGAGAGACGGTCGCTCCACGCTCCTGTCAAACTACGTCTGCTCCACTCTCGCTGTGCTCTGATCACATGCTCTGGTTGTAAAGGTTACAACTTCCTCCATTCATAATGAATTGCAGTCATCCACAGCACCTTCTACCACACAGGCAGTTCATAGATAATGTAACTGCTGTTTCGTTGGGACACAATAAAGCCATTGAACAGCTTCTGTGATGAGGAACTGGGCGCTTCCCCATACAAGACGGCGTGACAATAAATCCTAATGGCTGCTACTGTTGCCTTTACCTCATCGATGGCCGACTCCTCTATAAGCCGCGGGGCGTCACCAGACAGCAGGCCGTGTGTGGCCATGATGTAGATCTTGTAGGCTCCTCTTTCCTTCAGGATCTCTGCTGCTGCCACAAAGTCCTCCACGTCGTCTATGATGTCATCCTGGGAAAGAGAAGAGCAGCGCATATAGGTTTAGTGTTTTTTTTTTTTTTATTTCATTTTGTACGATATTATACTGTGCTTACCAACACACAAATCAGCCTACAATTGGTTTCTTAATCAATCACCTTAAGACTGTAGGGCAACGGTTAATAAAACAAAATTTTAAAAAAAGATGACAAAGACGTTGCTGGTGTTTCATGTATTTCAGAAAAACATTCAAGGATAAACCACAAGCAAATCAAACAGAGGGGAAGTTTCTTACAACAATGATGGCGATCCTTCCTCCCACATCTCCTACTACAGTAATAGGGGGCTTCTCCTTGGCCATCATTACTGTAGGAAGGAAGAACGGACTAGTTACTTCTACAGTACACAGTTATACAGTGTCCATAGATCAAGACCAATCAATGTAAATCTCAGAATAGATTGGGTAAGATGGTTTACAAAAGTATGAATCTAATAAAAAAAATAGTCAATCAAATCAATACACTAAATTGTGTCAAATGAATGGCTGATTTTCCTCATTTTCAATGGCTCTCCCACTTGGTACATTGGTTTTAAAACTGTCTGTCTATCAAAAGTGAGACATGTAATTTTTGCGAAAACGGATTAGGCTAATTGTTAAAACTTCTATCAGTATTCCCCATTATACCCCACCTAACCTTCTAAGATTTAACTGAACGCCAAACTCATTACAACACATGCCATGCAAAATCAAAATGACAGGCCTATTCGCCCAGCATAACCAATCAGAGAACAATATCAGAATTGCCTCCGCAACACAATGTCTGTTCAGAGCTTTGTCTGTGCACTGCAGACATGTGGCAACAGTTTGCATATACAGCAATAATACACACAACCCAGTCTCTTATTAAATCCATCAACGACAGAGGTTGACAAGCACTCATGAGGTAATCACACGCTTGCTAATGTTCCAGGTTTGTTTCCAGTTGAACATTATTGCTGTCAGTCAAAGGGTTATAACAGTAACAAGCACACACAATCAGACAGCGTGTAAACAATCAGCCTGCCAAGGTGGAGGCTGATTGAGAGGGGGGAAGCTAGTGAGCAGCAGGGAACAGAGGTCGGAGCATGCCTGAAACACATGCCTTCTTTACATGGCATCAGACAACTCTGCAGTCAAAGCCTATAAGCAGCATTGAGCAATGAAACATACGCAGCTTTTCAAAATGTCTCGATATCACCACTGACGTCTTAACATGACCTCAAGGTTCTTAAAAGGCACCAAGAATGTTTTCAGGTAAAGTTAAAATATGTAGAGTTTTTCTTAGTGAAAGTGATCATTACTTCTCCGTAGGCCTAAATATTGGTGATAAACTTGAGTGTCACACAGACAGGAGCTGAAAAGCCTTAAGGTCTCATTTAGCAGTCAACTACAAGGTAGCATTGCGCAGCCAAGACCAACAATGAAGGAATCCATTTGCAATACAGTACAACGAGGGCTATTGGTTATACTGGTTATATAATGATCACCGCAGCAGCCCACTGGTCTGCACAGTATGAACAGCAACACGCTAAGCATAGCATAGAGCACACGCAGCAAAAACTCTGACCTTCAGTGAACACACCAACCACAGCACAAGTAAAACATGGACCAACCGATCCTACCTTGAACCACACAAGTTTTTAATTATGAGAATTACAAATTCCCTCTGTTTCCTCTTCCTATAAATGTTTCAAAGGCATGCTTACAGTAGTTGTTATCAGAACATGCATTTATGAAGGCCATATGTTAATCAGAGTTCCTCTGGGAGGGGAAGCATGACATGTTTATAGGCAAGATGAGTTCGGATCAAAATAAAAAAAACATGTATCTCAGAAATGGTTCCATTTTCACAGATGATTTAAAGATTCTCGAAAAAGCACCTAACAGAGGGGGGCTTTTGACCATCTTGGAGCACAATCTGGAGTATCTGCCCCTGGCAACAGGACACTGCTATGGAGACCCAATTACTGTAAATCATATACTGCTTTTTACTCAATTACTGTAAATCAGACGTATGTTCTATTCCTAACTGAATTTAGGAATGATATGCATGATTATGATAACTATAAACTTAACTTGGGTTGGTATTAGGCTTTCCTCCATAACAGCAGAAAACCCCTTACACTCCAGACTGTGCTTTGGCAAGATGCATCGAAAAAACCCTTGATCACTACATGCACGCATTGAGGAACCATTTGGAGAGGAACCAGTTTGCGATCAAAGGCAAATTAACTTTACGGTCGTACTTGGGAGCTCTATGCCAGGGAACGGAGCTTGTTGTTTGCCTGCTATTACCAACAAATAAACACCACGTTAACACACATCCACAGAGACTTCACATGACAAAGACATGAAGCCAAGACTTGAAAAATCCCCTTTCCTTCGTCACGTTAAATTTTGTTAAGCTCAGCTGTGTTACTGTACTTACTGAACAATCACATAAATATAAATCATAGAATATTCTAGGACTAAAGTATTGTATAATTGAAGGAATGTGTGGGACAGTTTGAAACACTATCAGTTGCAACTGACCCATCTTTACAATAGGAGGATTGTTTAAGTCAAGGACAAGAAATTAAGTAAAAATACAAATGTTACTATCAACACTAAAGCTGGAGGGTAGGGGGACACAGCCAACTGGGCATGATAAATACTGAATCATTTGCCAAAGACACAAGGCACAGGAAGTCTGATAATATTTTCATCAGACTAAACTGTTTTTAACTGCCTTACCATGAATGTACTGTAGTGAGCAAATGTGTTGAAATACATATGCCAAAATCATGTTAGTGTCATCCACTCAAAATGAAAGACAAACTGTTCTTATATCTAAAATATCCTTTTTTCTAAGAGGCAAGCCATTAAAGACATACTGGTATCAATGCCTACTCTTCCCTTTGTGAGTACAAAATGGCATTGTACTGAACTCAGGCTAACTTAGTTGCAACATTAGTAAAGGCAGTGTGTTTGTGGGGTTAAAATGTGCAATTTCACAAAATCAAAAGATTGTCTGTGAGAGTTGATGGTGTTAAAAGAGTTGCGGCAGAATCACTGTTAGGAAGCTGTTAGTGTTGAGGCCTATATGAGGAGGATTTTGCTGTGGATGTTTTTTGAGGTGTTTGAAATAATGACTGAAATGATTCAAAAGACTAAAATATTTCAACCCACATTTTACATACAACCGTTCAACCTATGTAACCTTGGTAAATCTAGGAGATCTACATTTGACGAATACAGCCGACACTAATTGAAGGGAGAAACTATTAAGAAGGATAACGTTTCAACTTTGGCCAATGCTGGGGGGGCAGATTAAGACTAGGCCTACAAAGCTAAAAGAGAAGCTACAGAGCACTCCGGGGGGGGGCTAGAGGGCTTCTTACATGGCAGCTCCAGCCCAGGGTGTCCTGAGGTGTTGCGGACGCAGGGCGGAGAGTGTCGTCCGTCGGCCATGTCTGACTCTGAGCACTGGGCCTCTCCGTGCATCACCGCCAGGCCCAGACGCAGCCGCTCCGCGTAAGACTGAGCCCTGGAAGACAACAGCAACAATCCGCTGGAGAAACGTAGACAACTGCACACTGTTCGGAGCAGATTGTCCCACTCCAGGGCGGCGTGTGAGAACGGTGCGTTACCTCTTAGCAGCCGATGGTGACTTTGCGACAATGATGGCGTTTCTGTAATCTGGGATCTGAAAAGGAAAGAACAAGAACAGGAGGGTTAGGCCACATTTCAAATAAACGCTCTCTCACAACTTTACAATAACACACAGCACATGTGGCAACTACAGTGTGATGTTTACCTCCTCCTGGATGTACTGAAGCAGGAAGGGGGAGGCACGCAGGTTGTCCACTGGGAAACTGAAAAAGCCCTGGATCTCCTTCTGGTGTAAATCCATGGTGATGATGTGAGTTAAACCTGGTAGGAGAAAGAAAGAGTTGTGTTTCCTTGTCCTTCTAGCAAAGTAGATTGCTAAAATATTGCTTAAGCAATGCAGACTCTCTCTACCTGCTTTGGCTAGCATAGATGCTAGCAGCTTGCACACGATGGAGCCCCTCTTTCTCATCTTGCACTGCTTGCTGTAGGGGAAGTAGGGAATGACCCCGATGATGTTCTTTGCACAGGAGGTCTTGAGTGCATAGGCCATGACCAGCAGCTCCATGATGGCTGTGTTGACATCTCTGGTTGATGAAAAAAATAAATAAAAGAAAAACTCATATCGACCCTCCTCATCATTTGTAAGTGCATGAGCTGTATAATCACTTGATGTTTTAGATCCTTATATGATGACTAGAAAAAAAAAATCACAATATCAATCACTGCAACTGTACCACGTTTATGCCACATGAGAAACAGCAGGGGGCACCAGTGCAGCCCCAGTACTACAGCTTGCCTTGTGCCAAAGTCAGATGAAAGAGAAGATGATTACTATAAATACCACTTTAAGGGCTGCCATTTCAGTGGTGCCTGATTTATAGAGAGTGGACCACAGCACACAAGTGATATGTGGGTAAATGTACTCTGCATTGACATTTGTCAACTACTTTGTCTTTGATGTGGCTATGTGAATGCTCTTCCTACAACATATTACTTTTGAGATGGATCGCAACATAAATAGTGAACAGATGTGTCCTAGACATTTGTAGACCGCACATTTCTGTCTACTCACCTAGGTATGGTCTGGATGATGAAGATAGTTTGGCCACGAACAGATTCTTTCACATCCACGCTGGTCTCTTTTATGGAAACACACGGTGAATTCATACACAAAAGTGTGTAAGTCGTTAAAAAATACATCTTAAGCCATTTCAAACCTTAATCTGTCACATTTTAAAGGGGCAGTTTTGGATTGGTACACGTTTTGGAATTTTAAATTAATGATATATAGCAATTGATTATTGAAGAATATAACTTATACATGCCTCATTAGCTTAGTTCACCTGTCTTGCCCCATCAGAAATTAAAATATATGCTTGTTTTACTCTGTTTGTAAACAATGTAATGTAAACAAACACTGTATAGCTTCAAAATATGGTTACAACTATTATTTTGATCTCATGGATGGTTAGTACTTGCATCCATAGCTCCGTCTATGAATTTGATAGTGGTAACATTACCTTAGGCCCATCCCTCAGCTGTTTAGCAAAGAAAGTGGCAGGGAGACCACTTTATTGTTGTTTGAATTCCAGATTGCCCCTTTAAGCAAATACTGTACTTTTGCACAATACTGTAGGCCTAAGGTGTCCACATTGTTTGCCCAGTGTCAAGTGTGAGTGACAGGGTTCCAACTTACCTCTATTGGATTCCTGATAGACCACCGACTTCCCCAATTCAACTCCAAGCCGTCTGTAAAAATACACATGACAGTGTGAGGGGATGAAAGAACTGTGTCTTCTTCAGGCAGGACAGTGGCCAATGCCAGGCAGAGCACAGTTTCCATGCAGGCAAAGTATATTTTGTAACTCTGTCACTGATTCCCACTTCGGGCGGTGTGTACTGACAGTCATGAGAAGAAGTGTTGTTTAGTGTTCCCAGAGACTGGTTCCCAGGCACAACTGTTCAACGTGACTGATAGCAGACAGCTCGACAATAACAATTATCTAGAGCCTCAATAAGCCGCTAACTGTCAACATGAGGAACAGCAGGTGCACCAACTCACTAATCAATCTAGAGATAGACACGGACTAGCTAGCTGCTAGCTAATATCAACACCGACCAGTCATGCCGTGTGTGTGTAGTAACGTTAGCTGACTAGCTTGGTCCGACCATATACACATGAATAACCAGGAACAAATACGTACTCCGTTATCTTTTTGGCTAGTTCTGTACATGCTGCGGTGGAGTTGGCAGAGAAGACCCGATAACCACTTTTTGCGACATTCATTATTGCTAACTGTACCTGAACTGCTTGTCAATCAGATTAACTAGCTATCTTGACAGATGACAGCTAGCTAGCTATTGTAGCTAAGCTCACTGTTGTTCATACGAATGCTCCAGAATTTTAGATGCCGGAAAATGCAGACGTTGAAAAACTAGCTGTTAGCGTGCCATGAGCTGCTTTTCTGGTATTATCTTACAGATAAACTACAAAAATAGCTTGAACGCTAGCTAGCTGTAGTTGACTGGTGCGTGCCTGCTGTGGCGAGAGGATGCACGAGTGTCCAGTGAGTCAGATCGGATCGGATTGATTCAGTTGCAGCTCGAATTAATCTCTCGTGAATTAGGAGACCAGTCAGAGACCATTTATTATTAGGGGAAAGGGGTATCCTGTCTTGATGCATTTCAGTTCGGTATTTCGTCCACACACATGAATTACACATCACTAATGAATGCAGTTTTGCTGTTCAATTGATTCTGTGTTTAGAAAGAGTCCGAGTCGACTCCTATGGATCACCACGCGCTCTGTGGAGACTAGCTGGGATACATGCAACAATGTAAGAGCACGTTAGTCCTTCCTAGCTATGTTACATAATCACACACAAAAATCGAAAATTGTTGTGCCTGTGTAAACCGCTGGATTAATTAATGCAAGTTGATGTCACATGTGATGTGTTGGATGCAGTTTCGTTCCTACTCAAAATATCCTCAAGATGTCACCATTGCATTACCCTTCCATGTCATAAACTGTGACTCAGAGCCATACAGATGACTCTGCTGTGTTTAACGCTGGCCTCATGAAACTAGTCTCCTACCCTTTACACTAGTTTAGATAGTCCATAAAAACGTCTATAGTCGTTGTTATCCCTCAGCTCCAATACATATGTTAGGTGGGACAGGGAGATCTCTCATCATCTTTAGGAGACGCTAGTGTAACAATCAAGATCAAGTTTGATCAAGTTCTTTCATTCAGGTAAACCCGCTGTGAAGCAACTGAAATCCAACTTCCATAGAGGCAAGAGCTATTAAAACAAATTTAAAAGAAAAGAGAAAGTAATCTTATCAATATGGGCTTTAAATTAGCTTAAGCTGTGCTTATCCCCAGCTTTAAAAGCAAACTCCACACCCACTTTCTTTCAGCCTAGTTTTCATGGGTTTCAGTGTGGGCCTACTACTTAATTAGGTCGGCTTGCTTAAGAGAGTTCTTCGACATACTTATTATTATTATTATTACTACAATTCTTCCACCTGCGACTTCTCCTACAACTTTTAAGCTATCCACACCATTCCAACTTTACAAACTTGAAAGTGAACTTTTTAACAGGTCTATGGAAACCAAAATATGCAATTTTGCAACCATTGCAGATCTTACACCTTTTACACCATTTAAACTGTAAACATTTTAAACTATTAAGCTTTTTGTAATTCCAAAATCTCTCATCTGGTTAACATGGTGGAATGTTGATTTAGGCCAACATTCTATGAGCTATTTTGTTACTGCAACTGCCATGGAACTTTCAGGACTCTTCAATAAAAACAACAGGAGAACACATTCTTAGAATGATTACCATTCTCAACCCACTCCACTGAACTAGCCCAGGCTTATATTCTCTCTCTTTCTCTCTCCAAAAGTTTGGACACACCTTCTCATTCAATGGTTTTTCATTATTTTCTACATTGTAGATTAATACTGAAGACATCAAAACTATGAAAGAACACATATGGAATTATGTAGGAAACAAAATGTGTTAAACAAACCAGAATATGTTTTATATTTTAGATTCTTCAAAGTAGCCACCTTTTGCTTTGATGACAGCTTTGCACACTTCTGGCATTCTCTCAATCAGATTCATGAGGTAGATTGGGCTGGCCATGACAGGGTCTTGATCTGGTGGTCCTCCATCCACACCTTGAATGACCTGGCTGTGTGACATGGAGCATTGTCCTGCTGGATAAACCAATCCTCAGAGTTGGGGAACAGCAAATTTCACAGTAGGTGCGAGACACTGGCTTGTAGGCCTCTCCAGGTCTCCGTCTAACCATTAGACGACCAGGTATTGGGCAAAGCTGAAAATTGGACTCATCAGAGAAGATGACCTTTCTCCAGTCCTCTACTGTCCAATCCTTATGGTCTTTTGCAAACTTCAGCCTGGCTTTCCTTTGCTTCTCATTGATGAAGGGCTTTTTTCTAGCTTTGACTTCAGCCCTGCCCCTAGGAGCCTGTTTCGAGCCATCCTCGCTGTGCACTTCACCCCAGCTACCGTTTTCTTTTTGTAGGTCACTTGATGTCATTCTACAGTTGTTGAGTGACATTTGAATGAGTTGGCGGTCATCCCGGTGAGTGGAGAGTCGTTTTCGCCCTCTGCCGGTCTGTAGCTTTGTTGTCCCTAATGTCTGCTGCTTGACCTTGTTCTTATGAACCGCTTTGACATTTTAAGGATGGAAGCAACCTGACGCTCATTGTATCCCTCTGCTAGTAAAGCCAGAATTGAACCCTTCTTTTCCTCACTCAAAACCTTTCTTTTCAACTCTTTTGGCATGGTCAATAGTTATTTTTTTATTTCAATTACTTTTGAGGTACTACTAGCACTGTTTTTGCCATCCAGCTGGTCCTATTGCAAGAGGATATAAGATTTGGTTCAGGTGATCACCTAATCAGTACCTCATTAAGTAGAATGAGGTGTGCCTGTATTGGAATTCAACAGACACTGGAATGGAATGGCTGCCATGCATGTGGAGATAAAGACCCAACCACTGTCAACCCCTTAACCAACCAACTCTACCACTCTCAAACAACCAACCCTTTACCCATTCCACCGAACTACCACAGGCTTATCCTATCTATCTGTTTATCTAACATTCTATCCATCCAACCAACCAACCAAGCCATCTCTAACTTTATCCACTCCCATCATAAGACGATCTCACTTTCTTTCATCTACCCAACAAATCTCTCTACTCTAAATTCTGTTTAGATTTTTGTTTATATTTAACAAAACCTCTCCCTCTCAAACTAAAAACCCATTGTCTGAACAGCTCCTAATGTTGTCCAGTTATCAAGTTTTAGATAATAATTAACTCAACTGCACATGGTGGGGGATGTGTTACAGAAATTGCACTTCTCAAAGCAATGTGTTGAATGTGAGGTATCACCTCAAGCTTTGAAATCTCTGTGATCTCAGTTTTTTCACTCCAATGTAACCCACCTTAAATCCTTTCCACAAATCTCTTGATAATTACAAGCCCGATCCCCCATGGAGTTCCGACAAAGCAAGTGGAAACAGAGACCATGGGATAAGATGACTAACTACTAACACAACAATGCCACATCCACGCCTGTGGCCAATAAAGCACAAAGGATAGTAAAAGGAGGATCAGCCTTCACCTTGAGTGATGTCTTTCTGGAGATAACATCTGCTTTACTAAACAGCCAAGAAATGTCAGTGTTTGGAAAAGTGCAACACTACACCGGTGAGTTTCCAGGCTGGGTGTGGATGAAAAAATAAATAGTCCTGTGGTACAGATTAGGATCTCTTGTCTTTATGGAGCAGTAGGCTAACAACCAAAAATAACTAACATTTCTAACAGACCTTGTGCTGTTGAGCAATTGCCTTGTAAAACAGCCCCTTCTCTGCTTTTGTCTACATAATTTGAAGGGCTTTGTCTGATGCGGATAACCTTCAAATCACACAACAAAAAAAGTCGATTTGATTTGATAGAGTTGATTTCCCTTATCAAGCATACTGGTATGCACACACATTAGCACAGAACTGCCACCTAGGCATGCACGGTACATGTTTGATGTGTTCTGTCAGAACATACTGAATACTATGTGTTATGCATGAGAGATGGCTAGATGCAGGAAAAGGGAGGGAAGAGAGACGGGGGGGCGGGGGTGTGAAAGAGAGAGGAGAGTGGCTCCTCCTCACTCAGTGTGCACTCTCTTCCTCTTGCTTTTTAGTCTGTTCCCTACTCACTTACTCACTCACTCACTCAGGCTCAGGAAGGGCATCACAGGCTCTCTCAGCAAGAGAGGGGGAAACCAGAACGGGATCGTGGGAGAGAAACAGTGTCAACAAAAGCAGCAGGGCGGGTGTTGCCTTCCTAGGGACTCATCACTTCTGCCTTCAGGTCTCGTGCAGCCCTGCACTACTGGATTCCTGGATGGAGAGGGTGCAGGGAGAGGGAGAGCGCCTGGAGCGCCCAGACACACTTTCAGAGAGGGAGAAGGAGATGATCCAGGACACCTGGGCCAAAGTCTACCAGAACTGCGGTGACGTCGGGGTGGCCATCCTCATCAGGTATACTTTATCATCTTTTCCTTATTCTCATCTTTGACATCTCAAAGTTGTCAGAGCAACAGGATACAGGATAAATGTATTGTAAGGCAGGAGACAATACCAGGTGGAACAGACATACAGTACACAATGACTGTCTTACTGTTACGTATCTACCTGCCTTTATAACTGTGGATAAGTTGTCAGTGTCAACAGGTGACGATGGATCTGTAACTTCCTATTGACTATCCTCCTGGTTCAACACATGCGTTTTTCTTACTTGCTTTCTCTCACTCTCTCTCTCACACACACACACACACACACACACACACACCCACAAACACACACGCGCAAATGTACAAACAAACACACACACAAACACAAATGTGTACACACACACACGCACACACACACACACACAAACACACACACAGCTGGAGATTGCAGTCCTCACTAGACCAGCGGTAACAGCTGCAGCCACCACAGGGAGTGTAACTCTTAGTATCATCTCATTATTGTTGTTCAGAGCTCCTATCCTTCAATTAAAGCTGAATTTAGAACTAGGCTTCATTTTGCCTCTACTACTCGGTTACATTGTCATGGCGTCAATGGCGTCTGCATGGCCTAAGTACAGTATCTTTCTCTACTAGAACGTGTGCTAAACAGTGTTGCAATAGTTGGGTGTGACAATGATCTTGCATTGACGTTAGGATTGCAATCTCAATGTTGCCACACTACTTATAAATTATCTATTGCAAAGGGGGAACACAAAAATGTCCCTCCTGAAAATGTGAATATTGTTCTCCCGTTAAATATCACATGATGATCGACTTGTACAGTGCGTGCATGCTCAATCTCAGTATCAGTGTATGCGTCACTCTTAGCCGAGAGCACCTGAAACCTAAGCTTTTCCCTCTCTTAAGTCATACTTTTCGGTTGTAAATAGCAGAGGCAAAACAGTGCAGCTCAATCCATCTCACCTGCTGACAGCTTTGGCTCTGAAGGTGCTCCCTCCCTGAGGCAGCAGTTCATATTTCACATACAGCAGGTCTTGCTGACCTGATGCACTGGACCTCAAAGGGATGTCTCCCAGGCCTCGCTGAGATCCATACAGACCGGTGGTCAAGCATTAGAAACAACATTCCCTCTTATTTTGTCGAGTTTTAGGTTGACACTTATTAAGTCTTGTAGCACAGGTTTGCTGTGTCATCGCTGATTGCTTAGTTAGTACTGTTTGTGCAACAGAGCCAGGTCTCATCTGCGGCTTTTATGAATAACTAAAGTGGTGTTGATGCATGTCGTTCCTGCTGCCCTTCTCTTCAAATGAATGTACACTCCGTGCAGGAGTTGCAGCAGCCCTCTGACATCATACAGCGTGTATCCTCTGCTCTCGTTATTTTGTGACAATCAGTATGACACAGCATGGCACAGCATGGCTCTTCACCTAGTCGACATGACTTGACCTTTGAGCCACTGACATTTTTTTCTTTTATGTTGGGGCGTCTTTTTAAATGCGGGTCAGGTGACTCCCCGGCTGTTATTCCTTCCCTTCACATTCCCTTAGGTCTTAAGAACCTCAGAAATCCCATGAATAAGAGCTGACGATAAGACCATGAATAATTCTCCATGTGACTCTTCAAGAGCAGATCTTGCACGATCTCGAAAAAAAGTTTACTTCCTAGACCGGTTTGTGCTTGGTTGCCTAATACCTACTGTTTTGATCTTAAAGATAAACGTGGAACTTTCTCAGAAATGAGGCACTTTCTTCACCGAAAACAAGCTCTTGAGCCACTCTCATAGCATAGACAAGGAGAGGATTACACTCAGTGGCTATAACTCCCTAATGAGGCTATTTATATGCAACCACAGGTCATGTAATTACAGATAGGGCAAGATTAAACCCCACAGTTTTTGTTTTTTTACAATTTATGACTGAAACAGTGTATCTGCAGAAAGAGTCTCTGCCTTTAATTACAATCTGTAGTTACTGAATTAGCACAGGCATAGACCACCCGCCACCCATAGCAAAGAGGATGAAATATTACAGATATCCCTTTCTAGTTTGATTTCACAGGTGAAGATAGCTTAAAAGCTGTCTCTGGCCATGCACTTTCATATAGACGCAATGTAAACACCGTAGCTTCCCTTCTCTGTTATGGGTTTTGAACTGAAGGGAGAGGGATGGGACATCTGGAATGGATACAGGCAGACAGCTGTGTTGGATCTGTCCCAGTCACTGTAGGGGGTCTGTGGCCCTGGCTCCCTCAAAGCTCTCTGTGGCAGTTTTGCCTAAGGTAAACTAACCAGTTCAATCTGTAGAGGACCTGCTGATCATTACCGTTGGTTCAGTACACATGTTGCAGAGATTTAGTTGTGTGGGGTGGTTTAAGGGTAATGTTTTTAGATATAAGAGAAAATATGTCAGCAAATATGAAGGACAGAAATTATGAAACATGAAAAATGCCAATGGATGATAATAATCGAACAAAACATGAGGTATTCCTAGTCCCCTGTGATGGTGAGTATCGCCGATCACATCCCCAAAACCTGACACACAGGAAGGAGTGAGTTTATGAGAAGCACCAGATGAAGTCGCTGCAGCCCGCATGGGCGCCGGCATTCAGCTCCTTTCATTCCTCTGTGTAATTACACAAGCCGAGACTTAACGATCTCAAGCTCATT
The DNA here is from genome assembly GCF_951799395.1 of Argentina silus. Lineage (NCBI taxonomy): Eukaryota > Metazoa > Chordata > Actinopteri > Argentiniformes > Argentinidae > Argentina > Argentina silus. The sequence goes on from NC_139663.1 coordinate 17,369,436, forward strand.
AGAGCACTTCACTGTTAGTCTGCCAATCATACGGCGAAGGGTGGGAGATGAAAGGGAGCTTTGTGAAGCAGGGGGGGGGGAAACACAGCTTTTATCCAATCCAACTGTCAACCACTGAGACCAGACACCTGGGCCAACAGGTCTCCTAGAGGGAGCACCCTAGAGAACACTGTTCTATTCTCTCTGTGGAGAACATACTACGGTAGTAGCCACTGAAATACTATGATGTTCACATACTGCAGGGTCTATAGCTTGATAATCGGTTGAAATGACATACCAGAATTGTCGGTTATAATATGCCTAGGTTGGTTGTTTGTGTGCTGTATATCTCTGATGTACTGTTCTCTCAGTAATATTTGCTGAAAGGAATGCATTGGTATTTGGACTGCACATACCTTTCCTCAGGTCACTAGCGAGTAAACAAAGTATAAACCGCAGTACCTGGATGGTAGTTAAAGATTAAAAGGGCAAATATGCACCATAGCGGTCAACACTTTCAAATTATGTTTACTTATGATATCTCGCCAGTCCAAGAAATGCACCTGGCTTCTCAGGATAATATTGGTGGAGGCTAAAGGGCAGTGAGATTAGGAGGAGAGAGAGCAGCTGGTCATGTCTCCCACTTCTCCTCCGCAGGCTCTTTGTGAACTTCCCCTCCTCCAAGCAGTACTTCAGCCAGTTCAAGCATGTGGAGGACCCTGAGGAGATGGAGAGGAGTGCCCAGCTCAGGAAGCATGCTCACAGGGTCATGAACGCCATTAACACCCTGGTGGAGAACCTCCATGACGAGGACAAGTTGGTCTCTGTGCTGAAGCTGGTGGGCAAGTCCCACGCACTCAGACACAAGGTGGAGCCTGTGTACTTCAAGGTGAGGAACAACAAGGCAATCATCTCCTGACAAAGCTTTCGCATAGGGCACAGGGATCAAACCTCCATTCACACAGGGACACACACACACACACACACACACACACACACACACACACGCACACACACACACACATATACACACACCCACATACATACACACACAAACATACACACACACACACATACACCCTCACACCTTAAGAGTCACACCCAATATTCTAAAAAAAGAGGTTTAATTTAATCCCCTTGTGATATGTATTAATCATTAATCATGTATCCATCATTTTCCTCACAGGAACATGAAACATCCTAATTTTCCCACTCTTTCTGTCCCCTCAGATCCTGAGTGGGGTTATCCTGGAGGTGCTGGGTGAGGACTTCCCAGACCACTTCACCCCAGAGGTTGCGGGGGCTTGGTCTAAACTGCTGGCTGCTGTCTACTGGCATGTGACAGGTGTCTATGAGGAGGTGGGCTGGGCCAAGCTGTCCAGCTCCGCTGTGTGAATTGGCAGTTCTGGGTCAATTTGATCGTCACTGAGTACCGTGGACTCCCAGAGACTGCTACTGGGCCTTGGCTTAGGAGGAGGGGGACCTACGCCTGACCATTAAAGGGAAGAAATGTTTCTTTGCAGAGCTGATGGATTCTTCCCTGTATCATACTGTACCTCCCTCTCTGCACCTTCCCCATGCCCCCACAGTGGTGATGCCAAAAGATTAAGCTGACGGATGGAATGGGCTTACTAGGACTGTACATTTTGAAACAAAGACAGTGTGCAATCTACATCCAATGAAAATGTTGTCTTCATACCACACTAAAAAATGCGTACGTACCTGTACATGCAAATACAATACATATTCAAATGCACAACAGAGTGACCAAACGACGATGAAGCATTAGACATGAGATACTGTATATCCTGCTGTAGCCTACATTCACATCACCTTGATTGTGCCTTCTTTATTCCTGACACTGGCATCATGGCCTGATATGTTGCTGGTGTTTCCTTACTAGTATGGTGTAGTATATTAGAGCTACATTATTCACGCAATTTTTCACCTGTTAATTTGATATTTCTCTCTCCTTGCACAGTCCAGCCATCTTGGATGTCATTTCACTGCTTTGCTGATGATTTTAAAAAAAATAATAATAATAATAATAATAATTAGGACACATCAAGTAACTACACACACGTACATACAGTGATATTGTACATCTGATTAATACTTGTATTGTTTCTCTCCTGTATGAGTCTTTCAAATGCAGCTGTATCAATTCTACTTTTAGACTCTCAACTTTTAGAAAGTTTGTTTTCGCTCATATGAAAAAAAGGGGGATTGACATTTTGATGACAGCAGTTAGTTTTAGGAATTGTAAATGTTTCTTATCAATCCCTGTATCTATATATGATATCAATATTAAACAAAAAATCATGACACCAATATCGGACTTCAAGATGCTATTCATCCTATACCCACACCCTATTCTATACCCACACCCTATTCTATACCCATACCCTATTCTATACCCATACCCTATTCTAATTTCCTTGTTTTTTTTCGCCATGTGAAAGCATTAACAACTACAGACCCTCTCTCCTCTTGCCATGGCCTACTGCTCCCCTGTACTCCATCTGAGTCAGCACTCCTAATGATACAGGGATTAACAGGAGGCCTTTGGTATTTACACCTCCATGTCATGAGCAGACACGTAGGGCCAGAGTGAAAGTCGAGTTCAGCACTGGATTCTGACCCTCTCTCTGGCTGCCTGCCTACCGACCTCTGTGGTAACGCAGTATTGGGCGAGTGAGCATGCTGCCTTGTGTTACAGCATCAAGGAGTAGTGTATACACAGATTCCCTTCTCAGACTCTCTTCCTACCAGTAGCCATTACCAAGATCCCCATATATCAACTTGTGTTACACAACTGTAACAATAAATGAGTAGGATGATCTAACCACACAGCTACTGTTTGCAGTACCGTGTGTCCTAAGGTGAACCGTTTACTCAACTAGTCTAGGTTGTCACATAAATCATCTCTCACAACAAATTTCCCACCCAGCAATTAAAGGACTTACCCAATAAAGACAAAACCTTCATTGTTACCCCCTGCTCTTAAAGGATGTGAGAGTATGCCACTGAAAACCACTGAAAACCTGAACACGGCCCAACACGTCCCTGTGGTACTCAAGCCAAATTACTACATGGAAAGCCATGACACAACATCCTGTGCACCCTTCAGGCATATGCTAATAGTGATTGGGCACTAACAGGCATGAATTTAAGCTCCAAGCACAAACTCTGTATGTTCTGTTTACCTCCTACCCCATGCCAGTAAGGCTGACCCCTTCCCCTGATCTGGGCTAATCCTACAGGCTAATCTTACCACCATGGTGAGAGGCCAAAGGAGGGGCAGGAATAGTCCGACTGTAACCACACTCTTACTCAATAGGAGAAATGGTCCCAGTATTCTAACCCACTGACCGACCGTCCCAACCGAGGGTTACATGAGATAGGACCATGTGTACTACTATGATGGTCGTCACCACTGTCGCTTTCCTCCTACATAGGAGGTTCTTCAACCGAGTGAAACCGTAAGTGCCCTACTCATTGTCTACCATTGTCTAATCTAGTCTTCCAATTCAGAGAAAAGTAGCAGGCTTTGAGCTTCAGTTGATGTACTGTACTGTACTGATTTTGTAGGTTGCTTGATTCAATTCTTAAAATATTGATAAAAACAGCAAACATTGTTCCAAGGGGAACAAATCGAAATACCAGTTTTCTAATCTGAATCACTCTTGCCATAAAGGTATCTATTTACTTCTCCGGCTTGTCTGTTTCGTATGTAGACTTTGAATTCCCTCATTACGATAGTGATTGACTTACATAAGCTATTCATTGCTATTCATTGCCACATCCATTAACTATTCATTATTGCATAGAGATCAAATGAGACAGATTGAAGTTGACCATTTGCATTGCAGTTAGAAATGTAGCGATGAATAGTGGGAAATGCATCTGGCTGCTAAATGACTAAGAGTGCAATCCTCTCTGCCCCCTGGCCCTGCGTAGCCACTCACACGGCAAACAATGCCATGTGGCTGTAGCACCATGGAAGCTGTGGAACACAGCAAGCTCACAAGCATGGACCAAACCCATATGGTCAGGCAAAACTCTTGGCCTTAGTTAATGGGGTCCATATATTTTCTCTTCTGCTCAAGACACATACTTACAGCATATCTAATTTCACATTGTGAAATCAAGCATTACCGAGTCAATATGTGCTGAAACATCAACATTAGTGGATTTATGAATGTCCCTCATCCCATGTGTCCTAGGCACACAGATGACACTAATGAGAAAGACGATCCCTACATTAAGAGCAATGGAGCGGAAAACCACCAATGACAACACTCACAGCCGACGAAGCTCTGCAAGGTAGGGGCACAGCTACAACTGTACAAACAGGTCATGTGACTGAGTGAGCTACTCATAAACTCGAATGGGAACAGGACATGAATGAATGAACAATATTCAATTGTCCAAAGCGGACTAGTGCATCCTGATTCTGATTTTGTAGTTGTTGTTCTTGTTGTTGGTTGCAGCACAGACACAAACAGTGACAAATGTAAACAAATACATTTAAAAAAAAAACTAAATTAGTAGTAGGAGCTAGAGAGGGGGGGGGGACAGGGAGGGAGAGGGGGGGGGACAGGGAGGGAGGGAGGGAGGGAGGGAGGGGAAAATGGAACATGTGGCAGAAGCAGAGATGCATAAAGTGAGAAGATATAAGCCCGTTCCACATTTAGCTTTTAAGTCCTCACCACAACGCTGCTCACACTAAATGATTTAGTGGCAGAACAACAATCCATCAGCTCTGTGGAAGGTTATTATAAATACATTACCTCCCCCAAGCCAAGCAGTTCAATGGAGTCGTGCAGGGGCTCATAAATGTGGGGCAATAAACGGACACACAAAATAGAATGCAGCATGGATGAGATGGGTTTAATTGTATGAGTGTACGATTTTACTATACTATACCTGTGTGCGGAATAAGATGAGACAGGTCTTTCCAAATGAATGGATGAGTTTAGTAATTTATTCATAGCATGTTTTTTCCCTAAATAATTAATGAGCATGCATGTCAGCTTTCATGCACTGTCCTGACCTTCCGTTTCTTTTCTTACATATTGAACTGAAGCCCAGAGTGAGTCCTCACTTCAATGGCCACACATCTGGTGAGTTCCTTCAGTGATTAAATTCAACCAAATCACAAGAACTATCTCAAGTTATCCATAAAGTTACTGTAGCCTGCTATGCCATCAGTGTTGAAGCCCCTTGCTAACATGTTAACACCCAGGCTTTGTGTATTGTTCCAGTGTGGCAGGAAACCAGGCAGACTTCCAACGTGGAGATACTAAAGTGGACCATTCACTGACAGAGTTAGCTCTCCAGTGCACAAGAGACTGCACAACGCCTTGAAAAGCATCCGGAATAAATAAGCAGGCCAGCACAACAAGGTCCTTTTAGATCCTCACCCCAACATCTGTCCTGCAGATATTCCCAATGTTATTTCAGCATCAGAGACCTCCTCTTGGGGGCGGAAGAATTCCAGTTATGAGAATGAAACCGTATCCAACCACATCTGGCTGCTGCTGAATCTGCAACATTTCCAGTCGTTTTTTTATATGGTTTATATAAAACATTATGGAAAGGGTTCCGTGCCTAACAGACAGCTACAATTCTTTTCTTTCTTCCTTTTTGTTGTTGTTTTATTTTTTAGCAGGGATACAGATGTCCAATGAATTGTCATATAGGCTTTTAAAGAACAGGCACTGTAGTGCGCTTTAAAGGGTAGGCTGTTTTTTGTAACCTTACACATTCCTAAAGTGACCTGAACCTTGTTTATGACCGAAACAAGGACCTCAAGATAAGTAATGTGTAGGAATCTTGGGATGCCCCTTGCACAGGTAGACCATAAATACTTAATAATAATAGTAATTAAATAAAAATGTGTGCCATGGCTAGTGAAGAAGTATTATGGTTACACCAGCAATTTCCTTGGTCCCTCTTTGCCTGTCCTCTCTGGTCGCAATGCACTATTATATGATGAAAGAAAGCCTGCATCTGGATCACCTCCGATGTTTCCCCATAGCATCCTTTTACCCTCATAAAATGAGTAACTGTCAGGTGTAACAGGTGTATGTTTTATGTCTGACTGTGTTTGAATTACAGCCCCAATAATATTTCCCATTACATTTTTGAAAATATCTAGGAGTCTTCTTAGGAATGATCCTCCATGAGTCAGCATGATGATAATGTTGGTTACTGATAGTAGAGTGTGTGACAGTATTTGATATACTTTGATCTATCATCTCACAACATGATTTTTCTTTCTAAAGCACAAACAATTTGTGATCCCCCTGCTTGGTTAAATAAATGGATGGAAGAATTGAATTAGTGTTCTTGCATATTTTGGTGTTATTGGTTAGCTGTACCAGCTAACACGTGTTGTATGTATTGTATGTCTGCTGTGTGCTGACTATTATTACTACTTAAAAGAGAGCCTTGTAAATGTCAGTTTTAAGGCTTGGGGCAGATTCCACAAACGTGAGGTAGCAAAGACGGTAAACAAAGTTGACAGACAGACTCTATCACTTTGTTAATATATAAATAACAAAATCAATTCAAAGTAACTAGGGGTTTCAACAGCATAAAAGAGATAGACATCAATTGGTTTTCCTATATGCCATGATATAATAAGATATCAACCAATTTTTCATGACAAGAACACAATGTTCCTTGTCCTGGATATAGTTCCCAAAGGCTACAGGAGGGGGTTTTCATTACCTCTGATCTCTATCCATTCCCAAGCAAAACTACAAAGGCATGGCAACAACCACTAGAGAAAATTGGACCAGCGGTTGTTGCAACCATGAATTAGAGAAAACAAATGTGAAGTGGTGTTGTTCAGAGAGTCTTCTCCATTTACAAGCTACTCTCAGGAAGACCCAGCTCTGAAGCATCAGAAAGGCCCTTTGAGGGTCGGGCCTGGGTGAGTGGTAGGGGGAGACACAGGCGGTATAAACATGGAGCTCATTCAAAGGTCCAATGAAACTGGTTTAATTATCCCACTGTATCTTCACTCTGAAGTGCTGATCACTGTATCAGATGGTGTTCAAAAAGGATTGAGAATCTGTACTGTATTATTGAGCCTAATGGCTTGAGAGTTGTCAGAGAGTTGACACAGTCCATAAATGTTAGGATTACCTACATATACATTGTATAGCAATGGTCTAGTATGGAGTGTAGGACTATGGGCCAACCTGTATGGTTCAAAGTCAAAGTCAAAGTGGCTTTATTGTCAATTCTTCACATGTCAAGACATACAAAGGAATCGAGAGGACGTTTCTCACTCTCCCACGGTGAGACAGATAAAGTGCCCAGGCACAACAGATAACACATACTAAAAGTAAAACATTCAATAAAAATAATTTAAACAGTGCAAAAGAGCAGTCAGTAAAGACAGTAATTAGCAGCCAAATACTGGTGATAATTACCGGTATGGTCCTGCATGAGCCAACCTGTCTTTATGAGAGTAGAAAGGCAATCTTGCCAGATAAATGTCATTGTAATATTGTCCAATGTTTGAACTGCTTATATGACCGTAGGCCAATTATAAATGATCACAGAACACATTGTATAACCTGAAACGCCACCTGGTGGTAAAGTCAAATAGAATCTGAGCTCAGCACTCTCCATAACTACTTTACCCACAATCCACCTCAACTGATAAACAGGAAGTGTACGTTGAAGAAGCGATAGCAGAGGTCTCAATGGAAAATGCTGCACTGATTTAAAAGCATGCGGGTTGATAATTCGTTAAGGGTGAGCCATGTCCTACGCTTGAACAGTGTAGAAGTATCTATGTAAGCCGGTACAACAGACGGGAACGTTACAGCTAAACAACAGCCTAACGTTATTCCGAGTGAAACAACCGCCTGGCTCAGGAACAGTCGTGGTAGTAGTGGTAGCACATCTGTGTTGCCTGTTGTTTGCAAATGCTGATAAGATGATTGATGTTAATTATTGTGAAGTGATCATGTGAAAGAGTTGTCGCCTTGTCAAATCCTCAAGCAGGGCGAGTTGGGAAAGCACTTCGCTGTGGTAACCAATGGTGACGGTGACGCTTTAATAAGATTTACTCAGATTTAGCCCGCTGCAGAGATACAACATGGTAAGTCATTCATCCTTAATAGATGTCTTAAAGTCAGTGCTTTTAGGTTGCTATTAATGCTAACCAACCGACCCTTCACAAGATCCCGATGCTTAACACCACTTGACCACTACCGGCTACAAGAGAGTCATCAAGAAAGCTGCATTGACACTGTTTAAGGCAGACCTAGCGTACAACTTCCATATTTCAAATGTGCTCATGACTTGTCCCCCATCAATGCAGGCTTCTTCAAAACAGAAGAAAGGACTGAAGAGTAAGTTCTGCTGATGTTGTTATGATTGTGTATAATCCCAAAATTAAATGGCGAGCCCATCTATTCATTGCATACATTGTTTTTCCCAGGTACGATTGGTAACGTTTTAGGACACCTCTTGGGGGATGATGGTATGTATTGATTACTGTGTTATTGAATCGTCTGGTTTTCCGTCCATCTTTTGCACAGGCTGCATGCAGTCTGATCAGATTTCCCACATGTTGTCCCCAGTTTTTCTCTCATAAGTCTGGTCACCTTAAAGTTAGTAGCCATTGATCATTGCAGATCATAGAAATATTGTTTTTAATTAATTAATTAATTAATATCATCAAATACAGAAGTAGCTAGTGTATTTGAAAATGGTTCTATTGTTTTCCTGACCAGATTACCCAGTGAAGGCCAAATCTTCAACTCATGAAGCAGGCAGACTAGGGACAACTCTACCATCACACAGTGGAAAGCGGTAAGTCAAGTCAACTAGAACTGCATGAAATTTGCTGCTGGAACTGTGTGTGTCCTCAACTCTGAAAAACATTGTAACCATAGAGATCATCAAAGTCTAGCTTGCTTTGCCTTTTGTTTCTACAGCGAGCTATTTGACGACGACAACTTCTTCAGCAAACTGGCAGAGGAAGCTGGAAATGATGAGGTAGGTTGGCAGGACATACATAAAGGATTTCAGGGTCAAGTGAGTTGCCTCCATGTTCTTTCATATACACGTGTTCTTTTCTCCTCCACTCCAGGACTCTGACGTATCTGAGGCTGATCCCACTGCCTTGCTGGAGAGCATGAAGGTAACAACCATGCCATGTTCCAGTTAGAGATCCCAAGAGAGAGGGAGACACAATTAGGCTGTAGTCTTTCTGTGAATACTCACAACCCTTGCTGTATCTTAACCTTGTGTAGGACATCGATGATATGGATGCTGATCTGTTTGGATCAAAGAAAAAGCCAAGTTCAGCCCCAGCTCAGAGCAAGGGCTCTGGCATGGGAGGACCTAAGAAAGACCCTCCTAAACCAGGAAACAAGTTAAAAAGAGAAGGAATAGGTACTGTGCATGCAGGTTTTTCCCTGAGGTTAACAGCATAAGTGGTATTGATGTACTTGTATGCCTCAGGGGTATTGATTTCTTGTGTTGATGACTATGCTCTCTGTATCCACTCAGATGAGCCTGCCATTGAGGACAAGAAACCCAGTTCTGCACCTGCATCAACAGTACGCGGCTACAAGAAGTTCAGCTTCACCGGTGAGCAGACTGCCCTGTATCACACACCATGGGTGACCTATGACCTGGACCACCAAATGACTCTCTCAGATTACATATAATGTAGGCTAGGGTGAATGAGAGTGCAACTGAGGACACACACACATCTACGGTACCACCTAGGACTGCTGTAGGTATTTAGACTAATAAGGAGATCACTTCTTTACTGTGCATTATTTCTCCCTATTACTGCATTGCTTCAGATGATCTTGGCCTAACTGACACAAAAGGTACCCATGTAAAGATGGATTTGACAGTTGGGCCTTACACATGTGGAATTTTCTATGTACACAAAGTAGTCATGGGTCACAAATGTTTGGAAAAACATCAACTGTAAAATCCATTGAAGTGACCCTAGGAATAGTCGATTTGGTTGAAATCCGTCTAGAGATTGCAGCATGTCAGTGCTCAATGTCAAGTCCACATCTCTGGTGTCATGGAAGCTGTTTTCCTCTCTACAGACTTTGATGACCCTTTTGCTGACCTGTTGGACGACCTGCCCACGGAGACCAAACAGGAGCCAAGAAGCACCAAGGCTCCCCCCGAGAAATCAGTTCTGCCACCTTCAGAGTCTCCAATCATAAAGAAAAAGGAAACAGGTTTGTCTCGGACCTCAGGGGATCTTTTAAACATGTACTGTAATATAACCAAAAGACAGAGTCGGTTTGTTAAAAACATCTATTTCTCTTCTAGCTTCACCAGCTCAGGCTCCAAAGAAACGGGACGAGCTTACGTTTGACGATGACGAGGATGACCTTATGGACGCGTTGGGATTCGGGGAGAGTCCCAAAGAGAGTCCTAAGAAGAAGGAGACAGTTCTTACACCTAAGAATGAGAGGTATGCCTCAGCACCCGTCACAAGTCATCACAGAACAGGTTAGAATACAATAGATAGGAATTGCATTATGATGATAGCCGAACATTCGATCTAAGCCTAACAAACATATATTTGTAATGCATTCTCTCTGGTGCTCTGTCCTGTCTGTCTCTAGTAGTGAGCCCTCACAGAGAGCACGCACAAGGCTGGATGAGATTCTGGGGCGTGGGACATCCCCTCGCCTTCTAGAGCGCCCCCTGACAGGTGAGAGAAAGGACCAACCACAGCAGCAGGAGAAGCCACAACAGGAGAAGCAGCAGCAGAAGACCCCCAGTACTAAAGGTAGCTACTGCCCTCGTTTTCAGCTCAGCAAAATGTGAGGTAGTATTCTAGTATCAAAGAGAACCAATAGCTGATGATTGTGTTTTCCTCTGTCAGACCCTTTCCTAGATGAAGACATCACATTTGGATCCTATCAGCCCACACTGGTATCCACACCTGAGGGTCGAGTGTCACGCAGACAGTCTGTCAGGTATGTTAAGAGCTGCAGCAGAAAGCCCTCTCATAGCCTGGGTCAATGCATTGCTCAGTAAGTGTTTGTCAGCAAACGATTGTATCATGATTTGATTTTATCTCTGAGTGTCCAGAGATTATAAATGTATGTGTACTACCGTGGTACACAAATTAAATGGCCACTCTAAAATTCATCACTCTCTTTCAGATTCTCCACTGAGGACATCAGCGCCTCCTCTCCTGAGAAGAAACCCAAACCCATCACCCCTGTTACGCCCACCACCCCAACCTCTACCCGCTCCCGGCCTGGTGCTGACTGGCTGGGGCTCACGTTGGATGATGATGATCAAGAAGAAGAGGAGGAGGAAGAGGTCAAGAAGCCTCAGTCTGTACCAGAGACCCTAAAGACCCCCTCCTCTCCCTCAGTAGGGGGCAAACCCCCCCTGTCTGGCAACCGGGTCCCACCTGCAGCGCAGCCAGCAGTGGAGACCCCATCCTCCTCCTCCTCCAAACCCCCCAGGCCAGATGTCTCTGTCAGCCAAAAGAAGGATGAAGAGGAGGACTGGCTATCAGGGGCACTGAGTAGGAAGAAGACTCAAGCGGCCACATGGTCGGAGGAAAAGAAGACAGCACAGGAAGACTCTCTGGGGCTTGGAGAAGAGGTGGATCTAGACTCTTTCCTCAGGTAAGGCCTAACCCTTGGTCATGGTCTTTCAGATCACAACATTCCATAAGAACCATCTGAATACAAAGTAACCACTTACTTGTCTCAATATTTACATAGCATGTTACTATGTCTGTTATTTCCTCAGTAAACGTGGCTCTTCACCAGCATCCAGGAGAAAACCGGAAGACACATCCACTCCCAGCAAGGAGCCAGGGTATGACTTAAGTAAATTTCCGTCGCTCATCCACAGTCCAGTTGCTATATCTCAGCCATAAGCATCATCTAAGTAGTTGTGGTTTATGGAATTTCTCTTCAGTGACTCTCCTGTGGGACCCAGGGCGACCTCTCGGAGATTGCCCAGCCCTACTCTTCATTCTACCCCAGTGAGAGATGACCAGTCCAGGCCTGGTATGTTACTCTGACTCCCATCTACATATGGTTATCTACCTAAACAACTGTTACATTGCTTCTACAGCATAGCTACTGTAGTACTTTTGTCTGCCAATTTTTCTCTTTGTATTGCGTGATTCACTTTCTGTTTCGCTTCAGTACAGAGGAGGTACTAGTTTTTAACATACCAGATATGTTTTGTTTTTCTAAGCCAAGTCCCTCCCTAGTAACTTTGAAGACCCAGAGCCTTCTAGTCTGCCTCCCACTATCCCAACTGACCATCCTGAGCAGACACAGGCAACCAATCACACTCTCACTATGGCTGCTGATGACCCACCTGAGCAAATCAGTGCAGACATTCATAGCCAGTCCCGCCTGGCTCAGTACACTGATGGAGAATCTGAGCCTATCAGGCAGCATTCACACTTAGACCACACACTTCACTCACTAACACCTCAGATCCTACCTGACAGTGCCTCACATCAACAACATGCAGTCTTCCGGAACTCACACATCCACTATCCCCTCCCCACAGATACCAGTCCACCGGCCCCCTCCTCTCCTCCACAAACACCCTCAATAGTCATCCAACAAACCCCCACCACAGCTCAGCCTCTCCCCTCCTCTCACCCCGTCTCACCCCTTCCATCCACAGCTGTGGCTGGTAGAGTAGGCTTTCCTCCAGGCCAGGTCCCTCCACCTCAACCCCCAAGGTTAGGTCCAGCTTACCCAGCAGCGTCAGGCCCCTCTCCCCTGCCTACTTCTGCTGCTAGCCTCCCCCATCCCCAGCAGTACCAAAACCTACAGGATTTCAGGGCACCAGGGTGGGCCGAGCTGCCCCCCAACTACCCTGCCCAGCAGTGGCACCCCATGCCCACTATCCTACCTGACTCTACGTGGTGTAGGTACTCGCTGTAGACAGAGTCGTAGTAGTAGTAATTAGTGAATCTTTCTAACTTTCATCTCAGTTAAGTTCTCTGCATCTTATCATTTACTGTCATTGATGTTTGGCTGATGGTATTGATGTTTGGCTGATGGTATTGATGTTTGGCTGATGGTATTGATGTTTGGCTGATCATCCAGATCGTCTCACACTGTCTTACATGTTCCCCAGTGCCGCAGCAAAGCCAAATGCAGAACATTGCACCTGTTGTTCAACCACAGGTATTAAGAAGCCTTTCATTTGTTAGTCTATGTGCTAACATATAGGTAATTGTGATATATTGTTTTAAACATAAGTCACCTATTTGATTTTTTTAACACTTTCTTTCCATTTTAAACAGGTATCTCTCACAGCAGACAGTCTACAACAGCTCTTACTACAACAACAGGTACAAAGATAAACACCAGTCACTTCAAAAACAATGTTTTATTTAAAGGAAACGGACATTATTTCAATAGTTTTATTCCATGTGAATACAGATCGCACACATTTTATCAGCATCAGCAGTGCTAGGAGACCCTTGACTGGGTATCTGTTTTTCTCCATAGTTGGTGCAGTCCCAGTTGCTGGGGTTAGGGGGCGCTGTTGATGTGGGAGCTGTCCTTCAGAGACAGAAGAAGGAGAAAGAGCAGCAGTCTGGGGAGCTGGCTTTACATGCTCGCGTCATCCAGTTGGAGGGACAGGTACTTGGAGGGTTGAAAAGGCCTTGATAGAGGAACCTTTCTATGTTTGTTTTTCCTCTCTCTGTGTCTTTTTTTGGCAGTACCTGTCTCTTCTTTTCCAGGTGAGAAGTCTGCAGCTGGAGAGGGATCAGAACCAGATGTTGCTGGAGAGTGTTCAGCAGAGACACAAGCAGGACACAGAACTCATGGAGAACACACACAGGTGTGAGAGGGAGTTGGAGACCTAGATCCTACTACCACTATACATAAGATGAATGGCCACATCTTCGCCCTAAGAATAGAGCTTAACCTGTGTGTGTGTGTGTGTGTGTGTGTGTGTGTGTGTGTGTGTGTGTGTGTGTGTGTGTGTGTGTGTGTGTGTGTGTGTGTGTGTGTGTGTGTGTGTGTGTGTGTGTGTGTGTGTGTGTGTGTGTGTGTGTGTGTGTGTGTGTGTGTGTGTGTGTGTGTGTGTGTGTGTGCGCGCGCGTGCGTGTGTGTTCCTGTGTGCTTGTGTACGTGCCACCAGGGCTCGTGTAAAGCTGCTCGAGGAGTCTGCTGCACAGAGAGAAATGAGGGCACGGCAGGAGTGCGAAGACCTAGCAGAGCGCCTGGCCACCGTCACACGTCTGGCTGAGCAGGAACGCTCAGAGCTGCAGGCCCAGCACCAGCGCCGCCTGGCCCAGAGCCAGCAAGACAGAGACCGTGAGGTTGAGAGACTCAGGGATCTACAGAGGTGAGTGACCAGAAGAAGCTAGGAGGGAGCCTTGAGAATGTGTCCTTGTATTTCTACCCACTGTAACTGTTTTTTTTTTAATATATACATTTTGACAGATTCCTTTTTTATTTTCCTGTAGGAAGTCTATTTTAGAGATGAAGAAGGACCATGAGGATCAGGTCCAGAGACTGAAGCGGTTAAAGGATGAGGAGGTTGATGCAGTGACCAGCGCTACATCACAGACCAGGTCACACCCTTCAGTCCACTCTGTGTATACGCTTAACCACTCTTAACCATGCTTTGGCAAAGTTCTGACCTCTGGATAGGATTCTTAGCACTGCTAAAGCTTTGTAGTGATTTCCTGCTAAAGTTATCATACTGTATACTTACTACGATATGGTTTATGGTCCTCTACTTCCGTAATACCTTGACATGCATACATATGCTATAACCTGTCTGCACCTGTGTGTGGTTGTTTCAGGTCTCTGACGGTGGTGATTGAGCAGATGGAGCAGTTCTCCCACAGGCTGGGTGACCTATCGTCTCGGGTGGAGAGCACTCATGAGAACACCGCCCAGGGGTTGGAGCACGGGGCACGTCACAGAGAGGAGCAGCTCCGGGGTACTGTCACTCAGACACAAACACACACACACACACACACACACATGCACCCACCCACCCACACGCACATACACACGTGCACGCGCAGGCCTTATCAGGGTCACACAAAAGGTTTTACTCCAAGAAACAAGTACACTTTCACAGCTCTGATAGAAGTTGACTTTTGCTGTACACTACAGAATAAACTCACAATAGAGACATCTTCTGAACAGTTACTCAATTAACATCACGCTAAACTTGGCAATAAGTGAACGCCTCCAAACTCTTCAGTTCACTCTGGGTGAATATGATTGTCACAGTTCAGATCATCTGACGGTGGTCTCTATGGTGTCCATGCGTCTCAGTGATGCAGGACCGTCTGGGCCAGCAGCAGAGGGCCATGGCAGAGGAGCGAACGAGGCTCAAGGAGGTCATCGCCAAGATGGACACTCAGCTGGCAGAGCAGCAGAGGCAACTGGAGAAGGTGGGTTCTGAGGACTTTCATGTTGATATATTTAAAACTTGCTCACCAGGATCTGTTTGCTATTCCCTTGAATTTATTTCGACGAAAGAGGGTGGGCTCATCTTTTTTTTTTTTTGAGAAGAAAAAATGGAATGTATGTTGGAGATGCCGGTGTTTGTACATAGGGGAGTTTGCCTATGTATATGCAGATTATTGAAAGTTATAGTCACTTTTGCAATCTGAAATTTGAATAAGACATGTTCATCTGTTCCAGGAGCGCTGGAGGGTGACTGCGGAGCAGGCCAAAGCTGAGTCGTCTCACAGAGGCCTGGACGAGGAGAGGCGGTCTATGACTCAGCACATCAACATGGAGAGAGAGGAGCTGGAGAGGGCCAAGGTGCAGCCCTCTCTCTCTCTCTCGTACTCCTTCTCATGGTAGAGGTGGTGTAATGGGGTGGGGAATGTTTTCTCGGCACACTCTGGGCCCGTTAATACCAATCAATTATCGCTTGAATGCCACAGCCTATTTGAGTATTGTTGCTGACCATGTGCATCCCTTCATGGCCACAATTTACCCATCTTCTAATGGCTACTTCCAGCATGATAATGCATCATGTCACAAAGCAAAAGTCGTCTCAAACTGGTTTCATGAACATGACAATGAGTTCAGTGTTCTTCACTGGCCTTCCCAGTGACAGGATCTGAATCCAATAGAACACCTTTGGGATGTGGTAGAACGGGAGATTCACAGCTTGAAAGTGCACCTGAATTCTGTAGGAAATCTGTAGGAATTGCGTGATGCAATCATGTCATTATGGATCGGAATCTCAAAGGAATGTTTCCAACATCTTCAAGCAAAGGGAGGCCCTACCCAGTATTAGTATAGTGTTCCTAATAAAGTGCTCAGTGAGTTCATATTCTCCCTTACCTTTCTCACTGTCCCTACTCTCTCTCTCTCTCTCTCTCTCTCTCTCTCTCTCTCTCTCTCTCTCTCTCTCTCTCTCTCTCTCTCTCTCTCTCTCTCTCTCTCTCTCTCTCTCTCTCTCTCTCTCTCTCTCTCTCTCTCTCTCTCTCTCTCTCTCTCTCTCTCTCTCTCTCTCTCTCTCTCTCTCTCTCTCTCTCTCTCTCTCTCAGAGTGCCCTGTTGGAAGAGCAGCAGTCAGTGATGCAGCGCTGTGCAGAGGAGAGGAGGAAGCTGGCGGCTGAGTGGACCCAGTTTCGTGCCCAGGAGAAGCTAAGGCAGGACCGGGCAGAGCGGGAGGCCAGCCGGGCTCTGGAGAGGGACGCCAACAGGGAGGGCTCCATCGTCAGCATGGCACAGGTACCACAGTGGAGGTTTTCCAGGAAAGGGATGTCCTATGCATATAGGCAGTCAGTGTTGTGTGTCTAACTTTATCACCTCCATGGGTTATCCCAAATGACGGCAATAAACCTCAAGAAAATCACTTTTTGTGTCGGTATTGTGAAACAAACTGTTACCAACCAAGTGATCGAACTGTTACCAACTTTTTTGTCACACATATTTGATAATAATAAGTCAACGCCATCACAGTGTGTACAACGCTCAACCAGACCATGTTTCTCTGTGGCCCAGAACCAAGCGGACCTGAAGCTGCGTGCAGGGGAGCTGAAGCAGAAAGAGGAGGCTGTAGCACGGGAGAGGGAGGCTCTGGAGAGACAGAAAGAAGAGCTGGACAGGGAGAAGGAGAGGATTGGTGGTACCGCCCTGCGGCTGAAGACACGCGCCCAGGAGGTGGAAGCCTTCAGCAAGGTCTGGGACCAGAGTACATTACAAGTCTATGCTAAAGAAATGAATGCATTTAGGCCTAACTAGTACAGTATAATGCACATGCAGGTTACTGTGGAAATGGGTGGCCATTGAATGTACAGAGGTAGATGTAGAGCAGCATTGTGACTGCACCCTGCCCCTGTGTTCTGCAGCTAGCCTCAGAAAAGTATGAGGAGGGGGAGCGGTCCCTGCAGGAGGCCAGGCAGGTGGAGACTGACCACCAGACCAGGCTGAGGAGCATCCACTCCCAGATGGAGAGACTGAGGCAGCAGGAACAGAACCTCCATCAGGTCAGACAGTGGCTGAGAATCTCAAACAGTGAATTTCAAAAGTTGGATCCTCGCATCCTTTTTCCTCGCCTCCTTCACAAAACCCATTGGAGGAGATGGTTTGAGGTTCCTTCTCTCTGATCCTCTCCTCCAATGGGTTTTGAGGAGGAGGCAAGGAGAGAGGAAGCTAGGAGAGATATTTAAGATTTGTGTGGTTGGCTACAACCCTACTGCATGGCATAGGGGTGTAGGGTTCAAACATACCCATAATACTACAGGGCCTATTAATTTACATACATATATTTACTGTATAAATCATATGGATTTTCATATGTACTCATAGAATCACAATCATGGCCTAAGCCTCTGTGATTAAAATGTTGTGTAGTTGAGCTAACAGTTTTCCCTCTTCAGGAGCGAATAAAGATGACAGATCAGCGTAGAGAGGTGGATAGACTGAGACAGAGCCTTCCCATCACCCCTCTGCCTCCAACTATCCCACCCATATTCACAGGTGAACCAGTTACTAATGATTCTTCATGATTAGGGAAATGGCACAGGCTTCTGAGTTGTTCGGTTTTTTTTATTAGAAGTGAATAATCTGTAGTTTTCTTACATATGTGTGTTGTCCTTTGTAAGACTTCAGCCCAGTGTTAGCAGGGCATCAGATGGCCTCGACACCAACGGCTCCCCAGTCTCCCAGCCCTGGATCCACCGAGCTCCAGGCCAGACTGGCTCTGCTCAGACACACAGCAGAGAAGGTAACAGCTGCTTGTGAGGGGCGCTGATCAAAACCTGAGCCATTGCAGTTAAAGAACATGTCTTGAGTAAACAACAATGCACATCACATTCTCCCTGATCTGTGAACAGGAAAGTCAGTTGTATGTCTACAAAGCATTTGTTTTGGTGAAGTTACAATTTAGACTCATTTGCTTCCCCTCCTAGGACCGAGACTACCTACAGGATGAGCAGTTCTTCCTGGACACACTGAAGAAAGCACCATACAATTCAGCTTTTCATACAGATTGACTGATGCACTTAACACATGTACCATTAAACTCGCTTTTTTATATAGATGTTCGTATTATTCATTTATTTTAGCAGTCCAATTGACAAGTCAACACACATTTTAATTATCCAAATCCAACTTTATTTATAAACAGCTGCAGTCAGGCATGACATGTAAATACAATTCACGTGAAATATCAGCTTCTTGACTTTAGTCATCATTCAGATAACAGCAAGTCCTTGGTCCTTTCCACCACTTTAATGACTCCACCTGAAATTAAATAAAATCTATTGAGTAAAGGTTCCTCGGGTTAGACGGTTCATAGAATGGACTGCCCCACAAAGCCTCAGGTTACCATAACTCAACACTGTTGTTCAGACAGGGATAACATGTTTCATCATAGACTTGTGAAAGTTCATAATTCCCTTCACATCAACCACAACGTGGCCATTTCAATCTCAACATTTTATGACACTGTTTACCTTCTCACATCCCATTGGAATCACATGTTGCGTTTTCAGTGGTTCCCACATGTAGGTTGCCAGTCCTGCAGAGAAATTACCTTGTTCATTTTTGTTTCCTGATACACCGAGCACACATTCAGGTCTGTGCATTTATCAGATCAGCTTTTGCCATCGTCAGTTTCGCATCAGACGGCACTTCCTATGCAGCGATTTCATCATTTAAAATTACAACCAAATCAAGTGACTAATAGGGTTCAGATTATATGCTTTACCATTCAACTTGCCCAGATTTGCCAGATTAATCTTCCACCAAGGGCAGGTTTTCCTTGAGGCACCAACACTGCAAGAAGCACAATAACTACGGGTTATTACCACAATGCAAAGAACAGTTTACCTCATGACTTAAATCAGCCATATG
This sequence comes from Argentina silus, assembly GCF_951799395.1. Taxonomy (NCBI): domain Eukaryota; kingdom Metazoa; phylum Chordata; class Actinopteri; order Argentiniformes; family Argentinidae; genus Argentina; species Argentina silus. The sequence goes on from NC_139663.1 coordinate 17,388,775, forward strand.
ACTACACATTAACAAGCCTTCAGTGATAATTTATAAAAAATAAAAACACAATACACTTAAAAAAAAAAAAAAAGTCGACAATATTTTTAAGACAGGGATAACAAACTAGTCATTGACTCTGCAATTTACCTCCACTAAACTGTCTTAAATTGTATATGCATAAGTGGAGACCGTTACCTGGGACGCGTGGGCCCGGGCCGAGTTCATCCCTTCAGTCCATACCGGATAGTTGTCAATCACGACTGCATCTGTGAAAATGAGCATAATGAGATTATGTTTCCCAACTATCTTGAGGAAACCGTACCTTTAGAAGCAATGTTGCATGTGAATGGCGATGTACCAGTTCAACAAACAGCTCCTGCGCCCCCAGCAGGTCCATAGCCATACATTTAAGTGCAGGCCACATTTCGTCTCAAGTTGCTCAAATTCAGTATGCTAACCTACTAATGTCCCCAGTTAGACGCAATTCGTATCAATATAGACCACCCCATGTCAAGCCTCAGGTTACCATAACTCAACACTGTTGTTCAGACAGGGATAACATGTTTCATCATAGGCTTGTGAACACTTAACTACCTTGCCATTGACGGAAACTCTTATTCTTGGCCATTTAAAATCAGGACGTTTTATTTGACAAACTGTTTACCTTCTCATTCCGTTGGAATCACATGTTGCATTTTCAGTGGTTCCCACATCAAGGTGGCCATTCCTGTAGAGAAATTACCTTGTTAATTTTTGTTTCCCATGATACTACAAGCACCGAGCACACATTCATGCATTTCTCAGGTTACCTTTAGCCATCGTCAGTTTCGCATCAGACGGCACTTCCTATGCAGGATTTTCATCATTGAAATTCTCAATCAAATCAACTAATAAAACCCAGGTTATTTCTGACTCCACCATTAAATGTTGCAGCACGTGGTTAGCCAAGACAACTGCTGTAAATACTTACTTCAAATTGCACTCATGGTGGCTGGTCGTCATTCGATGTCGTAGATTGATTTCTAATCATTCTAAAATGATCTAAAGAAGGCCGCATGTAGCCAAACATCAAATAAACTTAAAGGTTTGTGGTTTACCAGCTAGCTACTCGCAAGCTGTCGAGCTTCAATGGTTGTAAAAGACTTCCTCAGCGCGCACGGTGGGTATTTATACACATGGTTACGTCATATGTCAAGTGACTACTCCTGGACCAGTGGGGACCGAGCAGAGTTTCTACAGCCCAGCCTATGGAGAAGAAGTGGCTGAAACATTTTAAATGACTTTTTCTTTCAATCTGAATCACTTGTATCTGTTCCACTGAATTCACCTGACAACCTGTTGACTTATTGGATGAATATCGTACCTGTGATTTTGCATCATGTATTCGTGTTCATTAGGCTTTACAATACCAGCATCCTTTGCGGACATTTTGCGCAATTACGCACAGATGGTCCCTGGTATTGTGTAATAACACTGGAAATATACCTTATCTACATGCTCAGTTGAAACTGTATGACAGATTAGTCTACTTAAGTTTCTGGGAATACCAGAAATTCTGTGAATACCAGCTTAAAACTGGCTGTTTTAAGATAGAATAGCCTATGCCTACTTATTTTTCCAATAGTCCACAGCAATGCATATGCATCGAATAGCCTACGTATTGTCTATTAAGTTAAATGGAGTAAATGATTTAATGGCCTAATATTTGTTCAATGTGCAAAACATTTGTCAATGGGGGTGGATTGCATTCTTTCTGAAGCTGACTCTTTTATCTCAGTGTCATTCTCCTTTCAGTCACTAGGGAGAGACTTTCAACAAGGAAAACAGCTGTTTGACGCCGGGTCCAGCAGTCAGACGGGCAGCCGCAGCCGCAGAGTCTGCACCATCATCCGCACGCTGAACGGGATGGATAAAGACACTGCCGAACCGGACCCATCCCGTCAACGCAACGGGGTCGTTGGTGTGCTTTATGGAGAATTTACGGACATGACCAACGGTAAGGTCAGGTATTCGGTGAGCTTGACCGAGAGTGCTTTCACTATCCAAAAGATCTCATCGTCACCTGGACGGAGTAAGGTGGTTTTCAACTTGAATGACTGTATCGGTTGCCGGGCTTATAAAGGGGAGGACAGCGCCGACGTTGGAGCTTACTTTACAGCCTATTTCTATCCGTTCAAGAGGCGATGGATGAGTACAGGAATGGCCCGCCAGAGAGTAGAGCAGTGCTTTCGGGTCGCGCTGGTCCAGGACCCTATGGAGAATCTTCAAGAGGCAGAGCGATGGGCGCGTTCCATCAGAGATGCCTCTATCCGACAGATACCCCAACGAGATGGTGAGAAGAAACAATATATAATGTTGTTAGAATTATAATGAAACAGTTTTGACAGGTCTTATGTAAAACAGGACAAATATAACCTTATTGAGTTCTATCCGACAGTGAAAAGTCTGTGTCTTTACCATAGATGTTTTGTTATTCATTCGTTCATTCAAACCAGTGCTATGCCGTTCAGGAAAGTAATAACTTATATGTCTTTATTCCTTTAGTGCAGTTCTGTGAGAGCAACTTCCCACCGCCTTTATCTCAGATATTAGGCCTATACAGGTTGAACAGGTAATTCACGCCCTGCCTGTCAACATCAGTCTGATGCGAACGGCTATTCATCTTAAGGGAATACGTTAACTGTCAACTAATGACTCTGGGCAAACTATGAGCGGGAATTCTTTGACACATTCCCTTCTACACTCTGGGAACCTGCTCTACCTGCTGTGGAAGGTGAACCACTCCTTCCTCTCCCACAGCAACAGTCACACCTGTCTTATAGGCTTACATCTAATCAATCTTTCAACATCCTACATCATATCCAATATATATCTACACATTTATAAATCCAAACAGAAAGCATCCCATTCATAGGACTTATTGAGAAAATGAATTCATACAGTCGACGTATCCATGCCTGCATTGGTATAGCTACTGAAAACGTCTTCTTAGTCTTAATGATTTGCATAGATTGCCAACTATCATAAATTCGGCATAGTTTGCCATGTCAAAGGGGTAATTCAGTCACTCATCCCACAAGCAACATTGCTGCTCAGGAGTGCACAACCCACACAGATGTTAATGTAAACATGTGATATGAACAGCTGAGAGCACGGATGATGAACAGCTGAGTGCACGGATGATGCTTACACAGTTATCAATATCTCTCACTGGGGAGGAAATAATTAGTTGTGGTTGGCGCTGCGACAGGGAAGTCTACTGTATACGCAAAATATTGAACTGACATTCGGTGAAAATATCATTACTTAGTTAGCATAAGCTATTGATCCAAGAAGATTCATGCATGCATTCATGTGAAGCTTAAGGTTAGATAAGCGTCCAAATCATATTGCCCTAAATGTTTTCGCCAAGTGGGGTAACTTCTAACCATTTTCAGCTGAAACACAAAAGACTCTACACCTCTCGGCAGCATAGCTTCAGAGGAAACGGATATTTGACTCGGCAGTGACGGATCCGGAATGTACTTTAGGTTGCTCACTGCCAGAGATGGAGTCAGGTGTTGGGGGAATAAGGAACTGAGATGGCCTGTGAGCACGCTACCCTCAGGTGTTCAAGGCAACAGAGACTAGGGTCTTTGTGTGTGAGGAGCAGCACCTGAGGGCCAGCAGGAGTTTCAGTTTCACTGTTTGCCAAGCAGGCAGATGGCAACCTGAGAGGTAACCAGCAGCATTCTCACTGTTCTGCTGCCCGGACTCCTCAAAAGAGGCAAGCTAAGACGCTAAGTCTTTAAATGTCAATTCACACATATTAATGAACTGTCTATTGATAGCTGATGTGAATAGGCCATTGAAATGCTAACACATGGATTGTTTGTGGGATGCCTGCCTCAGGATTGTCCAATTTCACAAGAAGGTCGCCACACAGGGACTCATAAAGCAAAGATATCATTAATTTACATGGTCGTTTTAGCATTCAAGATCCAGGCAGCCAATGATACAGTATTTAACAGAATGTATTATGTGTTTTAAATGAGTCATGTGAAGTTAATAGATGCAGCAAAATGTGCTGCATTAATGCCTTGTTAAAGAGGTTGTATGAAAGTCAGACATACTAAGCCCTGCAAGTGTTATTTAATAACATGTCATCTTATCTGGTATTGCAGATGGAAAGGTTGGATTAAAAAGTGCAATGGCAGTTCAAAGCTTATGCTAGATATTCCATTTGCAGCTGTTTACACATTCAAGCTTTCGGTTAAAACCTGACTATAAAGACTGCACAGTATTATTATTTGTGTGTGTGTGTGTGTGTGTGTGTGTGTGTGTGTGTGTGTCTGTCTGTCTGTCTGTCTGTCTGTCTGTCTGTCTGTCTGTCTGTCTGTCTGTCTGTCTGTCTGTCTGTCTGTCTGTCTGTCTGTCTGTCTGTGTGTGTGTGTGTGTGTGTGTGTGTGTGTGTGTGTGTGTGTGTGTGTGTTTGGTGTCCACAGTCGAACAGACAATAGTTCCTATCACATCAAGGTCATTACGGACTGAATGAGGCGTAGATAATGGAATCCTCATACCCTGTGATGTAGCTTGGCACATCAAAGCACATTAATATCCTGCTATTTGCCACGCATAGAGGCACCATAAAAACAGTAAGTAAATGTGAAGATGGTGGTTTTTCTTGAATGGTTTCATGCTGTCTGGTGGATTTTGCATTTCGATTTGTTTTTTTCCGGCTGGAAATAATTCCACCATTTTAGTGGTCAGCGGTCATTTGCATGCATGTAACATCTTGTATTTACCCAATTGTTGATGTATTGTGTCTTTGTGTAATTCACCCCATAAACTCCCTCCCTTAGTGACACCTGACTCTAGGATGAGTACCGTCCTGCTGTGTGTGTGTGTGTGTGTGTGTGTGTGTGTGTGTGTGTGTGTGTGTGTGTGTGTGTGTGTCTGTGTCTGTGTGTCTGTGTGTGTAAGTGTAAGTGAAAATGTGTAAGTGTGTGTGTGTAAGTGTGTGTTTTTAGGAGCCACAGAGAGGGTATGTGTCTGTCACTCTGTGATCTCTCCTCCCGGCTCCTCCAACTCTCTGCTGACGCCACAGTGTCTCTCTCATTGATGAAGACTAGAGTTGAGCGTTGCCCCAGCCCCCCACATCATCAGCGGCCTCTCATCCCAGCCAGCATGGCCCGCAGGGGCCCCCTACTCTGTGACACAGAACTGTGACAGGCTGTCAGAGCCCCTGGTGTTGCCTCTATAGGCTGTGTGTCTAACCCCCCCCCCCTCCAGTTCCCTGACTTTGGACTGTTTGCAGATATGCAAACTATGTGAGAGTCATCGTCACTGGTAGTGCTACACCTTGGGACACCTGAGATGGAAAGCTTTCACCTGAGGGAACTCCCACCAGCTCATTGTTTTGTTCGTTTTTTTTTCTCTTTGTTCTAGGCCTAGTTTTCACATACTGTACACTGATGTCGTATGTGTCAATGTAAAAAATCTTAAGGGAAGCGGTGGTCGGAGTCAGCGGTGCTAAAAAGCTACGGCGGTTAATTGGATCATAGATATCGCGCATCACTTTTTCACGACCTCACTGTTTGTTAGCACTCTCACATGCTGTATACAACGTACTCAGTCACCTCTCTGTCTCACTTCACCCTGTCTCTCTGGGCGTCACACATAGCGCTTCTGCATGAGTCAGGGTCAGATCTGCCTGCAGGCACTTAACCTGCAAAGCAAACATAGACACACACACACACACACACACACACACACACACACACACACACACACACACACACACACACACGGCCCAGAAGCAACGTCCAGATAGAGAGCTTGTTTCCATAGACATGACTATGGGCTGCATGCTCCAAAATATGACTCAGGAAATGAGCTTCAAACCATGAATTATTTAATCTAAAACAAGATTGAGCTGCCTTCTCATTTAGTCTCTACTGTCGGAGGTAACTCAACTTGTCAAGATCTCTGCCTTCAAAACTGTCTACCCTGCACTATGTCTACTGTATTTGCATTCATTGTCCAATCCACTAGTCAAAGTACAATCAGGCATTTCAGTTAGAGGCCTTGAAGTTATTCAGAAGCTATCAAGCTACTCGACATATAAGAGCCCTAGATAGTGTCTGAAGCAAATCTTTAGTAAATAACAATCCAAAGCTATTGAGACCTCAGCAACTACTGTACGGTATCAAGCACTGATAACCAACTTTACTTCAGCTACCGTTGCTCCTGTGCTGTTCCTTCGTAAAGGAGTCCTTTCCAGTGATAAGAGGAATAATAGTAAAGATAACTGTATCAATAGTTCAGGTCCATATTTGGTTCTATACTCACCTGACTAGATCAGACAGTTCAATTTAAAGACAGTGTAGGTCATGATTATCTCTCCTAGAGGAGAAGATTCAGTAAAACCTCAGTAAAAACCCCATGATAACAATGTGACAGCTATGTGTTTATGTTTTCCACAATCAGTTTCAGGTGGATCACCTGATAGCCAGGTGACCAATTAGATCACCTGAACACATCCACTGTTGGTCAGAACCCGCCGCTTATTGACCTAATCATCATGGTAACATTTCCTCAACAAGAATACTATAGGGGGGGGGGGGGGGGGCTAATGGCTTTAGAACAACGAGAGGCCCGGTCTTTGAAGGTAATATAACCAAGTAAATGAATAGACCAGTTTTGTAGTTTGCATCTGTAGTGCTAGCCCCCAGGCAACCATTTGCTGTACTGCAACACAAGACCGGAGGACTCATTAGACAGGAAACAGCCACGCATGGCATTCCTTCAATGCAAATACGTCTCATGTTCTGCTGTGTTATAGGCGTTGCTGAATTCCTACTGCCTACTCGAGAGCTTTCAGGGGAGGATGTAGAACGGCCTCTGTATTTGAAGTTAATAGGATTTCAGCTTTGGTTTTTGACCTCTCTGATGGTTTTGGTCGTTCCTATAACTGTTTTATTGAGGACAATGTTATTGGGCTCAGTGTACTGAGGAGATTTTATTGAGTACATTCTACCACCCTAGAGTGCAAAACCAGACCCTAAAGCTCCTTAATAACTAAGAGCCAGTGTCCCCTATTGTGTCTGATACTCTGAAACTCTAGACAAAGCCTTTTGTGCATAGAAGCCACATTTGTGAGAGAGAGAGAGAGAGAGAGAGAGAGACAGACAGACAGAGAGAGAAACAACAATGACAACCCTGTGTGTGAATTAGGAAACAGTTGCCATGACTGTGTTTGATATTCTCTTACATAGCTCTTCCTGATGGTTTCACACCTT